>NW_004949485.1:0-3434 GCF_000317375.1 Microtus ochrogaster | reverse complement strand
ATAACTATAACCAACCATTCTTCAACTCCATCAAAGACTCCAGAAGGATATAATACTATCTAAGCAAGCAAGAAGTAAGTAACTTCTAAAATTCTAGAAATGACAGAGACATCTTGCTGCCTGGACAGTCACCCAAAGTTCCTCTGTACCATTGGGGCATCCATCTTCTGCCTTCAGGCACATAGTATCCAGCAGACGTTTCCATGAAGCAGGAAATTTCAAAGACAGTTCAGTCACTTTCTGCTGTGTCTTTCAGAATGTCTCACGGACTCTTTCATGAATCTGGAACCCCAAAAGACCATCTCAACTTTAGGCAAGTTAAGCAGTCCTCTCTCTGCATGTTCTTTGTGTCCAGTTTATGCAACAGTCCAGGTAAAAGCAGTTTCTTACCCAAATGGCTATCAAACTCCATTAGGAGCCTTTTCAATGCCCATCTTCCTTTTGAAGCAGACATGTCTCATTATCATGAAAAGTCATAATTATTAAAACATTAAATGCCATATTCTGCAGTCTTTGAAAGATATGAAGAATGACTATCTAACTGAAATATATCTCTAGATATCTAGAAAATCTAAATAATATGACTACAAGATTTACTATTATCGATGATTATCCATTAACAACCTATATTTCCTAATTATATATTACATTTTTAAATTAACTACACAATCACAATACCTTAAACAAGAGCAGAAATACATATACATATAACAAAATCGACCTTAAAACTATACCAATGCAAATTATTCATATATATATCATATCCCCCTTTAAATGTAAAAGAACATTTATAAGCAATATTTGGGAATATGGGCACAGTTGTTTCTCACCAAACTGCTTCCTGCTGAATGGGGGCGCTGTTATTCAGGTCTTTTATGGGATAACCTGTGTGCTAGTTTCATCTCAGTTGGCAGTTGAGTGAAGTAATTTTCTGAAGGTGTTCACAGCAATCTCTCAGGAGGGCGTGGTCTATCATAGCATATTGGGATAGAAGCAATCCACAGGGTCTGATCCTCTGTGAAAACAAAAGAAGACCCTCTCCAAAGCATCATATCCTAAGACCCAAATTCTGAAATCATAATACCCTTATATGCATTCTTGTTTAGCTTGGAAGCCCATGTAATGAAATGTCTCTCTGTACTTAGCTTCTTCACAGTCAAAAATTTTTAAAAAAAACACAATGTATATAATCCAGACTCTCTGTGAATTTTCCATTTTTACGTGGTTTATTTTTCTTTAATTCTTTTCATCTATAACTATTTGTACTCTGTCTCTTTAAAGGCTTTACCCTTCTTTTTAAGGGCATTAACTTTATTCTCTCTCTATTTTTTTTCTCTCTCTCAAGCCTATGTACAGTCATCCAACATTGTGATCCATTTAGTGGTCTGAATCTGTCCTATTGTGAATTTGTAATTTTTTTTACTATCCAGGAGCATTTCTTAAAATGTTAAGCAGTTCTTAAAAACTTCAGTTGCACCATGTAGGGGTAATGCAGTAGTGCCAGTTTCCTGCCAGTCTAAACCTTAACTGTGCTGTTATTATGGTAATTACCATAGGTCCTGTCTGAGGTCAGCACAGTTCAGCATGGAATGTGGAGCTGCTCCTGCCTCAGAGCTATTCAGTGCCCCTGAGCCACACACAGTTTCAGGCACACAGCAGTCCAGTTGCCATCAAACAAATCGTAGCACTTTACTCCAAATTCTCCATTCAAAGACTCTGTCTCCCACAGGACCCAGACAGAGATCACAATGGCGGCACAGCCCAGAAAGCTGGCCTTTTAAAACAGCCAGATTTTTCCTGCTGCTGAGTCAGGAAAATTTCATTGCAGCAAGCCACCCACAAACAGCCAAAAGCTGTGTTAAACTCTCTCTCTTTTTTTTGAAAGCCCTCTCAGGTATTTAAGTGGATTTAGTCCATCATGTTGGAGTGCCACTCTGTAGTGAGGAATGGCAGGCGGTGTTTCTGCCACCCCAGCTCCCGGCCACCTACCTAGCTTATGCCATGAAATAATTACATGGAAACTGTATTCTTTTAAACACTGCTTGGCCCATTAGCTCTAGCCTCTTACTGGCTAGCTCTCACATCTAGATTAACCCATTTCTAATAATCTGTGTAGCATCGCGAGCTGGTGGCTTACCAGGGAGATTCTTAACCTGTGTCTGCCTTGGAGAGGAGAATCATGGCGACTGCCTGACTCGGCTTCTTTCTCCCAGCATTTTGTTCTGTTTTCTCTGCCTACCTAATTTTCTGTCCTTTCAAAGCCCAAGCAGTTTCTTTATTTAACCAATGAAATCAACACAAAACAGAAGACTCCCACATCAATTCTTGAACCATCTACTCAATATCACCTTAGGACAACGAAGACAGATGTCAAAGTCATAGTTTAGGCACTGTGTTTAAACTCATATATAAACTTGTATTAGTTGATTCTCCAAACCAGCAGGTGGCATTGTAGATCCATCCACCAATGCCTGAGAAATAAAAGGTAGCAGAAGCAGATAAAAAAGTTGTACAATGACTGATTTCCTCTGTGTATTCCATTGCCAACATCATTACTTTCAGAGACTGTGGAGTAGTTGAAATTTGAGATCCGTGTGCTATCTCAATACTTGAGAGCTTTTTTGTTTAATAAAATCAATACATGAGGTCAAATTGTAATATATGAGCCAAATTGGAATCCTATTGCCACTGGATAGGAAACTAGGTCATGAACCACTCATTATTATAATTTAAGAATATTTAGGTCTCATGATCATGAGAAATATTTTTGGGGGAAATTATCCCCAAAATACAGAGCTGATACCACTGGTGTATCCACAGTTATGCAGACCACTGGTAATGAATGGATGACAACAGTCTCCAGTGTTCTATACTAGTGTCTGATGGGGGCAGGATAGTCAATGCTACTTCACTGCATCACTGTTATGGTTGACTCTGAGGAGGATCAGATGGCCCAGGAACCATTGACATGTGGGCCACATTAACAAACTTGGATGTGATGACATTCTTCTAGTGGGATGGGAGGGCTCTGTCTCCAATGGTGCAATAATGGAACTGGGAATGCATTTCCCCAGACAGGTTTAGTACTTGGAACTCACCATTCCACTGACTAACTCAGAAAACCTTTACCTTTCTGTGTCATACAGATTCCTGCTTTGATCTAAGGAATATTCTTCCTCATTCATGTGTAAGTTTCAGAAATTATTTTTGCAAATATGGCAATGTGCACCTGTTCCACAGTACCACAATAATACTCCCTTGTTCACTGTCCCTGAACACACAGGTTCTCATCATGTTATACAGCATGTCATCCTCTACCTGGATGACATGTTCTCAGCATGTCATCCTCTACCTGGTCTTAGCAGCATGAGGTAAGTGTGTTTCCAAGATTGGGCTTGGCTTGAAGTCAGAAAATTGAGTGACAATGGCATCAT
>NW_004949484.1:25293-25879 GCF_000317375.1 Microtus ochrogaster | reverse complement strand
TTTATGCATCTGGGCATCATGTTCAGGGATTGAATCTGCACAAGTTCCAGGCTGCTACACACCACCCTGTCAGCCCTTCTAGCAAGGATATATCTTTGCCTACCCCATCCACTGTAGCCTTATCTCATACCTGTCACTGCAGTTGCATCTTTAATTCTACCTATTTCCACCTTGCCTACACCACTTAATCCCTCCATCTTTCCCACTCTCTTAAAAGATAAAAAATAAAACTGTTATAGGATCATGCTATGCTACTTGTTTTAGTCAGTTTTCTATTTCTGTGAATAGACACCATGACCACGACAACTCTTGCAAGAGAAAGCATTCAACTGGGCTTGCTTAGAGTTTCAGAGATTTGGTCCATTATTTTTGTGGTCAGAAGCATGACATCATGTAGGCAGACATGGTGCTGGAGAAAACTACATCCTGATCAGTTTCCAAGAGTTTGTAAGTTTTTTTCCTACTGTTGATATCCAGTTTAATCAATGATGTTCTGAAAGAATACAGTGAATTATTTCACATTTCTTGTATTCGTTGGGACTTATTTTGTAATATGGTCACTTTGGGAGAAAGTTCCATGAGGTGG
>NW_004949484.1:21769-22383 GCF_000317375.1 Microtus ochrogaster | reverse complement strand
CTGATTTTGTTCTTTGTTATTATTGCCTAGATGCCTTTGTTTTCTAAGGAAAGATGGGAGGTGGATCCAGATGGGAGGGAGTTCAGGAAGAACTGTCAGAGAAAAGAGAAATAAAATCAGGATGAAAAATAAAATCTAGTTTAAACAAAAGTGAAAACAAGAAAAACAAAAAGTACAAAAGAAGCATGGAGTCCATTTTGTGCTTGCAACTACTCCTGAGACTAAGGCATATCCTGGGGTGTGGTTGATACCCTGTGTCACCCATTTCTCAGGAGGGTCAACAGAAGAATAGCTCCTTGACTAGGGGCTGGACTTTGTACTTACTTTTTCTCACTGCTTGGACTTTGTTTGACTTAAGTTTGCACAAATCTTAGGATGCTGCTACAGCTTCTGTGTTTTGTACATGGCTTGCATGGCTTGTGTCTGGAAAACACCTCTTTCTTGAAGTCATTCACGATTTCTGGCTTTTACAATATCTCCACTTCCTTTTCAGCATAACAACTACCTGAGCACTGGGAGAAGGGGTATGATGACATCATCTCATTTAGGGTTGAGTGCTCCAAAGTCTCTTACTCTCTGCACATTGCCCAGATGTGAGTTTCTGTATCAATAAC
>NW_004949484.1:19867-21450 GCF_000317375.1 Microtus ochrogaster | reverse complement strand
TTTTTACATCATTACCATCTTTCCCTGCAACCTCGTGACTGCTCTTGTTCTTCACATCTTCATCTCCCCTCAGTCTCTCACCCCACCTGCACTGAGATACATGTAAGCAAATTTCAAAGATATACTATTAAGGATTAATATTTTGGTGAACATTGGTGTTAATTGTTTTTGATAAATTTGGGAGACTTCAGAATTGCATCCATTTGGTCCTTTGCCCTAATTGGGCTAAATTTTATTACTGACTCAAATTTATATCTCATGATTGATAAGGTTATTTTTACAGATCTTCCTGATTTAATTTCAGTAGGACATAGTGGATAGGTTTATTTACTTAAACTGTTACTGTTCTAACTTATTAGGGTGTATGTTTCTAAAATATCTTCTAGTGATCTTCTGAATTTCAGTGGTTGCATTGTAATAACACCTTTATTTTTCTCATTTTATTAATTTATCTATTCTATATTTTTGATAATGTTTTATGAAAAAATTTATCCATCCATTAAACAATCTTCAATAAAGCCTTGGTATGAAAATTAGTGTCTAGTTTCATTGCATCTTGTTATGCTGTGTTTGATTGATATCCCCGGGAGGCCAATTTGCAGAAGGGAAACAGAGGGACAGTGGTCCTGAAAGAGGGATGGGGAACTTGGAGGAGTGGAAGGATGGGAGTTGGGATGTATTGTATGAGAGACAAATAAATAAAAAGAATAAAAAGGTATTTTATTTTCTAGGGTGATTGGAAGGTGATTTCCTTCTGGCTAGCTTTCATGGTGCTGGAAATTATTTAAGTTATTGGCAAAGAAGGGGCATTATGAGTCTGACACAGCACAGACTTTACATGATACAAAACTGATTTGCCAAGCAAGATGAGCCTACTGGTATAAGAATGGCTTGGTTATCATGGGTTAGTAAAATCTTTTCTATTTGGATTTAAGGTCTGCTCCACATTAAGGAACACAGGATAAGTCATATTGTGAGGATATTCTTAGCATGGAAGATAGAGAAAAAGTATTTAAAAAGTATAGTAATATATAAATTATTAAGTTCTTATATTTACCGGTATCAATAAATAAGTAAAATTGAGCAGTCAACTATACATCTGACTGTTATTTAGCATCATCTACATGTCAAATGTGATAATATCTACAGTCCAAATGCAGAGCAGTATTGTTCACAAATTACATCATATTGTAATAATAGAATGTGGATCATGACATATGCATGACAAAAAGCAATCTGAACTTTAAGAGAGTTGTTCTAACATTACATTTAACATTAGCTACTCTCTGAGTAAAATTTTCTTTCTTAATATATTAAATAAATGAATGCCATTGGGAAATTTATTTTCTGCATCCTTCAACTATAGAAAAATTCAAGTATTTGTTACCAAAAGAATTTAATATATATTTCTAAGTTTTCCTTAAGTATTAAAATATTCAAGATAATAAATGCATTTTGTGGTAATAACACATCTTATATTATAGGCTTGAGCAGACAGCTAACAATCATAAATATATTTTATTTATTCTACCATTTGTTGTATTTTTCCTATATTAAGAGAATAAAAGATACACACACACACA
>NW_004949484.1:18436-19050 GCF_000317375.1 Microtus ochrogaster | reverse complement strand
GTAGGAGAGTCTGTGGAGGGAGTTGGAGGGGAGTGGGAGGAGGGAAAGGAGTGGGAATTTGGATCAGTATTTTTTCAGCAATAAAAAAAGAATTAGCAAGGAGGGTAATGGTCACTGTGTCAGAAAGATTATAGTTTGTGATTTTCCTTGAAACAATAAGCCATAACTTAAAAAATAAATTTTAATCTTTAAACTCAGTTAATTGAGAAAAAACAGCATTAGGTTTGTTTTTTACAAGTATTTCATTGTCATTAAGGTAATAAGAGTTAAACTAAATAAAGTCTACTGCTATTTGTATGTAGTTTATAACTTTTGCTTTATTTGTTACACATTTTCCATTCCCTCTTTACTCTTTTGGAATGTGATAAAAATAATAATTTTGCCTTTTTTCAAAGAAGTGAATAAAAGGTTTGTGGATGTATTAAAAAAGAGAATATATTTTTTGATAATTTTTGTACAATATTTAAGTAAATTTTACAAAACAAATGTTTCTTTCCAGCCCAAGAATCAATTGAATAGTTTCTCACAAGGAAGAGCCATCTTAAAAAACAACCAGAAATAATTTACAATGTTCTATATGATTGAAATATTGTATCTCTAAATTATATTGGGCT
>NW_004949484.1:9641-12186 GCF_000317375.1 Microtus ochrogaster | reverse complement strand
CCAATATGGGTTAAGCAATGGCCTCTAGCTGAAGAAAAGCTGCAGGCTTTAGAACAACAGCTGGTATAAGAGCAACTAGATGCTCAACAAATTGAAGAATCACCAGCCCTTGGAAATCTCATGTATTTGTTGTTAAAAAGAAATCTGGTAAATGGAAAATGGTCACAGATCTAAGAGCTGTCAAAAAGGTAATTCAACCTATGGGCCCTCCACAATCTGAAATTCTTCTGCTTTCTCTATTGCAAAAAGAATGGCCTTTTATAGTTATTGATTTGAAATATTGTTTCTTTACTGTACCTTTACAAGAAAAGGGTAGAGGAAAATTTGCCTTCATTGTGTCTACTTATAAAAATTTTTAGCCTACTAGAAGATATCAATGGAATATCCTCCCATGAGGAATGCTCAATATGTCAACTCTGTGCCAATACTTTGTAAGTCAGCCATTGGAAATAATATGTAAGCAGTTTCCTAAGTCTATAACTTACCATTGCATGGATGACATTTGCTGATTCAAACATAGATACTTTAGAAATAATGTTTGAAAAAGTCAAGAAAGCTTTGCCAAAATGTGGATTACAAATTGCTCCTGAAAATAGAGGGAGAAGATTCTGTCAATTACCTAGGTTATCAAATAGGTATAAAAATTATAACATAAATGGCCCAAATTAGGAGAGACTAGTTGCAGACTCTTAATGACTTTCAAAGATTGTCAGAAGACATTTCCAGTCTATGACCAGCTGTTGAGATAATACCTGATCTAATAATGAATTTAAACAAAACCTTAGATGGTGATAAAGACTTAATAGTCTCAGAGAAGCAGAAAAGAGATTGACCATTGTTGAGGAGAAATTACAGGAGGCACATGTGGACAGAGTGAATCCAAATCTTATTTGTATTCTAGTTATATTGCCTTCCAGAATTTCTCCAACTTACAGAGCAATGATATTATATTAGAATAGATCTTTTGTCTACATAAACCAAGTAAAAAATTAAAAATATAGAAAAAGTCTCTGAATTAATTATAAATGTAAATTGAGACCTCATCAATTAGCAGGTACAGACCCTGCAGAGATTATAGTGTCTTTTACTATTGATGAAATAAACAAAGTTATGGGAAGACAATGCACCATGGCAAAAAGCTTGTGCTAATTTTTTGGAGAAATTAATAGGAATAATCCTAAAATCCATAGACTTAACCTTATAAAGAGAAATTTTTAGATTCTTCCCCAAATTGTAAGTGATGCTCCAACAACTGGAACCCAAATATTTTATACTGATGCAAAGAAATCAAAGAAGACAGGTTACAAATCAGAAGAATTAAGTAAGGTGAAACAAAGCCCTTATAATTCTGTCCAGAAGGAAGAATTATATGCTATTCTCATTGTTTTAAAGAAATTTTAAAGATTTTAAAGAACCTTTTAATATAGTTACTGATTCACAATATGCAGGAAGAGTTTTATTGCATATTTAAACCCCTGAATTTATACCAGATGATACATAATTAACTTCATTATTTATCCAGGTGGAAGAAATAATCAGGAATAAGCTTTGCTCTATATTCACAACACACATCCAAATCCATACGGGTCTGCTAGGTCCTCTAGCACAAGATAATGCAGAAATTGATCAATTATTGATTGGAAGCATGTTGCAGGCCTCAGAATTTCATAAAAATCATAATGTCAATAGCAAAGGTTTAAAGAAAGAGTCTTCTATTGCATGGCAACAAGTTAAGGAGATTATAAACTGATGTCCTACTTGCTCTTTCTATAACCAAACACCTCTACCTGCAGGGACTAACCCAAAAGGTACTCAAAGGAATGAAATCTGACAGATGGATATTCCACTTAGCAGAATTTGGAAAATTAAAATATGTACATCACATCATTGACACTTATTCAGGTTCTCAGTGGGCAACTGCTTTAAGCTCAGAAAAGGCTGATTCAGTAATCACATATTTATTTGAAGTTATGGTCATCATGGGTATACCTGCACAAATAAGGACAAATAATTGTCCAGCATAATTATCTAAGAAAATGAAACAGATTTTTGCTTATAATAATATAAAACATATTACAGGTATTTCACACAATCCTACAAGTCAGGCAGTTATAGAAAGATCAAATTTAACTATAAAGGATATGTTAAACAGATAGAGGAAGAAAATGCTCCAGAAATATATTACATAATGCTTTATTAACCTTGAATTTTCTTAATGTTAATGAGAAAGGGACAACTGTGCAGAGAGACATTGGCTAATAGAAAAGTCTTCTGGATTAAATCAGCTGGTTTATTTCAAGGATGTGTTGACCTCACAGTGAAAGACAGTAGATTTGCTACATAGTGGAATGGTTTTTGCTCGTTTCCACAGGAGAAGAAAAACTACGGATACCATCAAAATTAATAAAGGTTCTCTTTGAAAAGGAGAAACCTCTTGAAAATGAAAAATGACAGCTCATCCACAATGGTGACAATCAGGGAAATCGTAGGGAAATCTCATAAATGTTGGGGAAGGTTCTGTTTTTATCTTTGCAGGAAAATACTT
>NW_004949484.1:6610-7936 GCF_000317375.1 Microtus ochrogaster | reverse complement strand
CCAATATTTCCTATATCACATCTCCAATATTTGCAGTTCTCCCTTCCATTCCTTGTATTCTGTTAGTTATGCTTATATCTGTAGTTCCTGATCATTTACCCAGATTTTCCATTTCCATAGTTCCCTTAGTTTGTGTTTTTTTAATTGCCTCTATTTCAGTTTTCAAGGTTTGAACCACTTCCTTCACCTTTTGATTGTTTTTTTTTCTTGACTTTCTTTGGTTTCTTTAAGGAATTTGTTGATTGCTTTCATTTTTTTAAAGTTTTATTTATTAAGCATCCAATGTACTACTGGCAAGGAAGGCACCAGGTCTCATTACAGATGGTTGTGAGCCACCATGTGGTTGCTGGGAATTGAACTCGTGACCTCTGGAAGAGCAGCCAGTGCTCTTACCCTCTGAGCCATCTCTCCAGCCCTGTTTTCAATTTTTGTTTGTCTTTTCCTTCACTTCTTTAAGGGACATTTTCATTTCCTCTTCATGGGCCTCTATCATCTTCATGGGGTTATTTTTAATGTCACTTTCTTCTGCTTCATCTGCCTTGGACTGTTCAGGACTTGCTGATGTAGGACTATTTATTTTTGGTGGTTGAATGTGTTCTCACACTAGCATGTGCATCTTCTCTCCAGTGGGTGCAGGTAGGCCTATGACTTAGGTGACTGCTCTTCCTCCAGGTGCAGGCAGCTCTGTGTGTGGCAGAGACTGATATGGCCCTGAAGTTCCTCCAGGAGTAGGTGGGGACAAGGCTCTTGTGGTTACAGATGCCATGGGAGATGGTTGCTTATGTGGGAAGGCTACTCTCAGGTTTCTGGGGCTTCACTGGGTGTGGGTAGGGCACAAGATGTGCTTCTGGGGGCTATGGCCTAGGAGTAGTATTCTCTAACTAGGGTCCCAGGCACTCAACTCTCTAGGTGCATGCAGTGCCAAGGGTTTGGTGGTCACAGCTGCTATGGCGGATGGTTGGAGGTGTGGGGAGATTGTTCCTAGATCTCCAGGGGTTTGCTGGGTGGAGGTGTGGCATGGCATGGCATGTGCCTATGTGGTGTAGGACATAGAAGGTAGGGACATCCAGTCAGAAACTCAGATACTCACTTCTCCAAGTGTTGGAAGGTTCAAGGCTCTGATGATCTCAGATGCTGTAGAGGGTGGTTGGGGGTATGGAGAGCCTGCTCCCAGGTCTCCGGAGCTTTGCTGTGTGGGGGTGGGGCATGGGGTATTCTGACAGTGGCTAGAGCCTGGAGTAATGCCCTCCAGCTGGGAACCCAGTTGCTTACCTCTTTAGGTAGGGTGGGACCAAAGCTCTGGTGGTCATGGATGCCATGGTGGTG
>NW_004949484.1:4837-5559 GCF_000317375.1 Microtus ochrogaster | reverse complement strand
ACAGCCTCTCTGAAGCAAACTCCACAAGTGTTTGAGTTCCAAATACCACAGGTGGTAGTTGTTTTCACATATCCCCACCCCCAAGCATATGGCTGCTTCTTTGGTTTCTTATCTCCAGTAGATTGTGAACTTTTTCTGGACCCCATTGGGCTGCTGCCAAACTAGGTAGCTGCTTTGAAACCCACTCGGGCTTCTACTGCTCTACACAGCAGCAGCCAGTTTCAACTTTCATCATCATCTGAATCATCCTTGGTGTCAGATTTGGTGAAACAATGGGGAATTCTTAAAGGGGGGACTATTTAACAAAAGAACGAAGAGTTTTTTCCCATGTTAAAAATGGGAAGCACAATTATGATAGAGTTAGATCTCTGTATGATTGGCGTGGGACCATGGTCTGTATTCTGTCAATTTTATTTTAAATAATCACTGATTGGACCATAGCCAGGCAGGAAGTATAGGCAGTACAACCAGACAGAAAGTAGAGGCAGGTAAAAGAGAACAGGAGAATTCTGGAGAAGAAGGAAGCCCTTTCCTCTGCAGTCCTGACCCAACCAGAGAACAAGCAAGATTTGACTGCCTCTCTAAAAAAGGTGCTGAGCCATGTGGCTAATATAGACAATAATAATCGGCTAATATAAGTTATAAGAGTTAATAAGAAGTCTGTGCTAATGGGCCAATCAGTTTATAACTAATGTAGAACTCTGTGATTTTCTTGGGACTTA
>NW_004949484.1:0-3632 GCF_000317375.1 Microtus ochrogaster | reverse complement strand
CAGGAACAAAACAAGCAGCCCTTTTCCAACTGGGAACATTAATGTTACTTGTTTTTGAAAGGCCTTGAAGAATTCAGGGTTGGATCCATCTGGTACTGACTTGTCCTCATTGGCTTGAATTTTGTTACTGCCTCAATATTATATCCCATAGTTTATTTGGGTATTTCTTAAAAATATATTCCTCATAGCTGGATGGTGATGGTGCACACCTTTCATTCCAGCACTTGGCAGGCAGAATCAGGCAGATCTGTGTGAACTTGAGACTAGTCTGGTCTCCAAGAGCTAACTCCAGGATAGGCACCAAAGTTACACAGAGAAACCATGTCTTGAAAAACAACAACAAAACCAAACTAAACCAAAAGCAAACAAAACAAAATATCTTCCTCATTCAAATTTAGTAGTATCAGAGTACTATCAGAGTAGTATCAGATTTAGCTACTTAAACTTTTCTAACTTATTGGAGTATATGTTTTCAAAACATTCAAAGCATCTATTGATGCTCTGGGTCTTCAAGGTTTTGTTGTAACATCACCTTTATCTTTCTAATTTTATTAATTTATTTTTATATCCATTTTTAAGCAATCTTCATCATTATTATATTTTTGTATTGTTCTTTTCATTAATTTTAACTCCTTACGATTTCTCTCATTTTATGAACTGGTAGTTATTTTATTTTAGGTTTTTTTTTTTTGCAAAATTGACACATGCCATTAAGTAATCACTAGGATTTATAAGTATAGTTGCTCTCCTATACAATCACTTTTGTCACTGTATTTTGTGTTGAGTGTGACATGGTTTTAGGCAATTTAGAATTTACAAATGTCTAGGGGATTAGCTTTAAAAACCCTAGTAGTTTTTCTTTGTTTCTCCATGATAATTCTGATAGGAGAAAGTGTGGTTTTGCTCTTTTTTTTTCCAAAACCCTCTTCCTGTCAAATTGTACAGTGTATAATGGGAAGTTTCTGGGAAAATCTATATGTGCCACAAGAATAACAAATATTGAAGATCCAACATTCCATCACCAAACTCTCTCTTTGGTTGGTCCTCTAGAAAAGAAAACAACCATTTTCTATCTCCTCCAGTTCTTCTCAAACTGGGTTCTTTTTATACCAGTTTAAAATTATAGCCACAATGACCACAAAATAGATTTTTTCTTTTTATTTTCTCTTCTGACTTTTCTTGCCTTCATGATAGATTGTTCTCCTCTAATACAATACATTTAGTCCACAGCCTCCACTCACTCCACTTGCCCCATTCCTCCCCATCTCCCCTCACTTCTGATCAACTGATTCTCCTTTCAGAAAAGAGCAGGCCTCTCAGGGATATCAACCAGACACAGTATAACAATATAGATAAGACTTGGCACAAGTCCCCATATCAAGCCTTCATTAGGAAGTTCAAGAGGAAGAAATGGTCCCAAGAGTAGGTGAAAGAGCCAGAGACAGCCATCATTCCCATTGTTAGGAGTTCCCCTAAAACTCCAAGCTAAACAACCACAGAATGTATACAGAGGACCTAGTACAGTCTTATGCAGTCTCCATGATTACCACTTCAGAAACATTTATTCATGTATTCCAGTAACAAAAATAAGATGATGTTTCAATTTCAGTTTTCTAAATGTTGGTATCATGACTAGAAGTGAAGGTCATGAAATAGTATATCCTGAATGTATTAAATTTATCAGAAAATTCTCTACTACATTAAAAAAAGATAGGTTGCTTTGTAGGTTCATTGGAAACTTCCTCCCTGCTTGCTAGCTTTCATAGTGTAGGAAGTGTGTTATTCAGACTATTGGGACAGAAAGAGTATGTGGATCTGACTGGACTTTAATGATGCAGTACTGACTTACCAAGATATACCCACTGCTAAAAGAGTGACTTGGCTATTATTGGCTAACCAACTATTTTCTTATTGAATGTAAGGTACAAGATCTACTCTACAGTAGGGAGTACAAGCCTGGTATTATAACCCTAGCCTAAAGTGAGTATCTAAAAGGTCATGGAAACTAGGGTGGGACTTATTGTTATTTCTAAATATTTATGCTTATACCCATAGATTTGTGTTACTTGAAAACTTTGTCAGAGATGCTTTTTCTTTTCAGTATGCAGTGTAAATGGAAACATATGTAACTGGTCTTGGTGCTGAGAATGCTACCACAAATTCTCATCCCTAAATGGAGTATATTTAGTCAATGCAAAGGGAACATTTTGGAAGAGGAGGAAGAAAGAATGTAAGAGCTGGAGGATAGAGAATTCTATTGTGAAAGGCTCTCTTCTGTACATGGTTATTGTAGTCATTAAGTGCTCAGAAGCTGAGGTTTCTTGCATAAGACAAGATCAAGCCACCTCCAATTTTGAAAGGACCAGGGATGAGCTCTCTGGGCCCCAACTTTTGCTGTGGAGCTATGAGCAATTGTCATCATTTTGGAGAGATAATCATTCTTTGAAGAATGGTCCACTAGAAGTTTGTCCATGCTGCCCTGGATGACTGTATGCTTCTCCACTTAATGGGTCCACTAATTACATTTAAGAAGCTGCCTTGAATTTTGGGAGAGGACCATGTTTATTGACATTTTGGAATACTTGGAGAGAGGAACTGGCAGTATATGCAATCATATTTCATTGCCTACTTGTGTGGAATTCTCTGCCATGCTCTTGGATAGGGATGATCAACATAATAAAATTGGCAAGCCTACCAAAAGCAATCTATCAATTTAGGCAATCCCTATCAAAATCCCAACACAATAATTTACAGACGTTGAAAGAACAATACTCAACTTTATATGAAAAAGCAAAAAAAAAAAGCCCAGGAGAGCCAAAACAATCCTCTACAATAAAGGGACCTCTGGATGCATCACCGTCTCTGACATCAAGCTCTATTATAAAGCAACAGTAATAAAAACA
This sequence comes from Microtus ochrogaster, assembly GCF_000317375.1. Classification (NCBI taxonomy): domain Eukaryota; kingdom Metazoa; phylum Chordata; class Mammalia; order Rodentia; family Cricetidae; genus Microtus; species Microtus ochrogaster. The sequence continues at coordinate 729 of NW_004949484.1, read as the reverse complement.
ACTTGGTATTGGCATAAAAACAGACAGGTTGACCAATGGAATTAAATCAAAAACTCAGATATGAATCCACACACTATGAACACCTGATTTTTGACAAAGAAGTTAAAATTATACAATGTAAAAAATAATCTTTGACAAATGGTACTGGCATAACTGGATGTCAACATGTACAAGAAAGAAAATAGGCCCATATATACTCTCAAGCACAATTTTAATAAAGAAAATTTAATAGAAAATATTCCTCACTCAAGAGCATTCTCAGTATACTAGAGAACCAAAGTATCTAAAGTTTGCAATGAGTATAAAAGGTTGTTTTAATTTTTATTAGTAGCAATATATATATATATTATGTATAACTGTGTCTGTAAATAAACATCTTACAGTTATTTTAGTGTGCCAACAACATGTGCTACAGTTACAGTTCAGAATACATATCAGAATTGTTCACAATTCACACTGAATTAAAGAAATAGAATGTGAGTTATGGCATGTACATAATTAAAATAATCTGAACTTAAGGGGTATACTCAGGTTATTCATTAACATGAATTACTCTTCTTAGAAAATCATTATTATTTTAGTATGTTGTTCCATGGCATTTTTCAAATGAATACTGTTGGAATAAAATTGTTTTCTGTATTTTTCAAGTATAGAAAAACTCAAGTCTGCTACCTACAAGAATTTTTTTTTTTTTTAGTAGTATAGAATTGAATTTATTGAACAGGTCAT
>NW_004949483.1:0-26095 GCF_000317375.1 Microtus ochrogaster | reverse complement strand
AATGTTGAAGCAGGTTTCCCCCAGAATAACCTTGACATGTTAACTGGTGAAGGACAATATGCTAGCTTAGAAGCACAGATTGCTTATGATCCTGCGATTTATGCTCAGATAGCTGCAGCAGCCGTTAAAGCTTGGAAAACTTTACCTAACAAAGGATCACAAGAACAGCTTTCTAAGATCCTTCAAGGATCTTCAGAACCTTATTCTGAGTTCATTGACCACCTATAGGTAGGAAGTCCGCATTTTTGGGGATGTGGATTCAGCTATGCCAGTGGTTAAACATTTGGCCTTCGAAAATGCAAATAAGTTTTGTCAGCAAGTTTTACGCCCCCATAGAGATGGAGATTTGAATGACTTTATCCGATTATGCAGAGACATTGATGGCACCCACGTGATGGGCCAGGTCATCCTTTCTGCCCTTAAGGAAGGCCAAGGTGGAGCTAGACCTAGGAATTGTTTTCAATGTGGAAGGTCAGGACACCTCAAAAGAAACTGCCCTGCTGGTAAAGGAGCAATTAATCAGCCTAGAGGAAATCCAGGTGTTTGCCCAAAATGCCGAAAGGGAGTTCACTGGGCCAATGACTGTCACTCTAAGACGGACAGTCAAGGAAATCTTATCCCCAGGTCAAAAAACGGGGGGAGGGGCCTGCCCCGGCCCCCAAAACACAAGTGTACGGGGCCATGAGCGGAGCAGCAGCTCCCATCAGATTCATTCCTCAGAAAAATGCCTCACTGTCAACGACCTTGTACGAGGCACCTCAGGAAGTGCAGGACTAGATCTCTGTGCCTCCGCCCGAGCAGTATTGACCCCTCAAATGGGTGTCCAGGCCTTGGGTACTGGAGTATTTGGACCTATCCCAGAGGGTTCAGTAGGTATAGTTTTGGGTAGAAGTAGTTCTGCGTTCAAAGGAATCAAAATTTTACCAGGAATTATAGACTGTGATTATACTGGAGAAATTAAAATTATGATTGAAGCTGGTATGGGAGTCCTTGTCATCCCTCAAGGAGGGAGAATAGCTCAATTAGTGCTTTTACCCATGTTTCGCTCTACTAATCCTTTCTTTAAACTAGAACGAGGGGACAAGGGATTTGGCTCCACAGGATCCCCTGGAGCTTTTTGGGTTTCTAGTTTAGAGAACCGCCCTACCCTTACTTTAACAGTCAATGGGAAACGGTTCCAAGGCCTTCCTGATACAGGGGCTGATTCTTCAGTGATTGCTAAAAAGCACTGGCCTGCAGCCTGGCCTCTACAGCCAGCCTCTACGACCTTGCAGGGAGAAGGAACGGCCAGTTCTCCAGAGTGCAGTACTCAATATTTAGATTGGGAGGACGAAGAAGGCCATAAGGGCATTTTAAAACCATTTGTACTGGAACACTTTCCTCGTAATTTGTGGGGAAGAGATGTTTTGCAAGCTATGGGAGCAGTTCTGACCACTGAACCTGTGCAACGTATGCTATCGAAGCAGGGCTTTGTCCCTGGTTGGGGTTTGGGCAAAAATCTGCAGGGAGATGTGCAGATTTTAGCAGACAAGAGAATAATACAACAGTCACCTGGACAGCATGCAGGGTTAGGAAATTTTTCCTAGGGGCCATTGCAGAGCAGCCAGAAAGCATTCCTATAAAATGGAAATATGAAAAACCTGTTTGGATAGAGCAATGGCCCCTGAGTAAAGAGAAATTACAGGCTGCTCGTACTCTAGTCCAGGAACAGCTAGAAGCAGGACACATAGTGCCATCCACTTCTCCCTGGAATACTCCCATTTTTGTTATTAAGAAAAAGTCTGGTAAATGGAGGTTGCTGCAAGATCTTAGAGCGGTAAATGATTGCATGGAAATTATGGGGGCAACTCAACCTGGGTTGCCTCAGCCTGTAGGTATTCCTGCAGGATATTATCTTTTAGTTATTGACCTAAAGGATTGTTTTTTCACCATTCCCTTGCATCCAAAAGACTCTGATAAATTTGCTTTCAATGTACCGTCTATAAATTTCAAAGAACCATACAAGCGCTACCAATGGGTAACATTGCCCCAGGGTATGGCCAATAGTTCTGTAATTTGCCAAATGTTTGTGGCACGGGTTATTGCCCCTATAAGGTATAAATATTCTCAACTGTATATAAGTAATTATTTGGATGACATCCTATTAGCTGGACAGGACCCAGAAATAGTCCTTGAGGCTTTTGCTGACTTGCAAGAATGCCTAGCACATGCTGGGTTAGTTATTGCTTCTGAAAAAGTACAACAACAGTTTCCATATCAATACTTAGGACATCAGCTGTTGCAGACAGGAGTAAAACTGCAGAAAGTTACTCTTCGCCTAGATAAACTGCAAACTTTGAATGATTTTCAAAAGTTGCTTGGAGACCTGAATTGGGTCCGGCCCAGTCTGGGTATTCCTACTGGAGACTTAAAACCACTTTTTGACATTCTGCAGGGGAATCCAGACCCAACCTCCTTTCGTGAGTTAACACCTCAAGCAAGGCAGTGTATTACTTTAATTGAAGAAAAGCTTGCCTCTGCTCATATTCATTATATTGACTACAGTCAGCCACTGCTGTTGATAATTTTCCCCTCCAAGCATAGTCCTACTGGAGTTTTTTGGCAGCAAGGACCCATCCTGTGGGTACATGAACATGTGTCACCTGTAAAAATTGTTATCTCATATCCATCAGCTGTGCTACATGTTATTCAGAAAGGGTATAAGCTTAGTTTGCAGACTTTTGGAATGTTACCTGGTAAGGTTATTACACCATATACCCAGGCAGAAATAACTTGGTTGCAAAATTTTGCTGAAGATTAGACTTTGTTTTTATGCACTAATCCCTGCAAGTTAGACAATCATTATCCTTCTGATAAGTTAGTCACCTTCTTTAAAAATCATCCGGTATATTTCCCTAAAATTATTTCTTTGCAGCCTCTGGCAGGGGCACAAAATGTGTTTACTGTTGGATCTTCCACCGGGAGAGCTGTAGTAGCCTCCCCTCCTGATTATGATATTCAGTCTGTTAATACTAACTCTGCTCAGGTGGCTGAATTGGTTGCTGTCCAGATGGCCCTAGAGAAATATGCTGATATTCCATTTAACCTTTTTACTGACAGTCAATATATAAGCAAAATTCTTGCACCGTTGGAAACTGCAGCTTATATTGCCTCTGTATCTCGAGTCCAGATGCAGTTATTGGCTATTCAAACTTTGCTTTGGGCCCGATCTGTACCCATTTACGTAGGGCATTTGCGGGCTCATACTGACCTCCCTGGTGCTTTGAATGAGGGAAACGCTTTGGCTGATCAGCTTACTCGTCAGATTTATGTAGTGAGTCAGGAATCTTATGAAGCTGCAGAAAAAGCTCATAATCGTTTTCATCTCAATGCTGGATCTTTAAGACTTCATTTTAAGATATCTCAAGAGCAAGCCACTAATATTGTTAAAAAGTGCTCTCTGTACAGAACTTTTAACTGTTCCACATTTGGGAGTTAATCCTCATGGGCTTGTCCCTAATCATTTATGGCAAATGGATGTCACCCATGTTCCTTCTTTTGGGTGCATACAATATGTTCACGTGACCATGGATACATATTCTCATCTCATTTTTGCCTCGGCTCACACAGGGGAAAGATTACGAGATGTTAAAAGTCATTGTCTCTAGGCTTTTGCCTACATGGGAGTTCCTAAAACTGTTAAGACTGATAATGGATCAGCCTACACCAGCACTGGCTTTGCTAAATTTTGCTTTGAGTTTTCTATTTCTCACAAAACGGGAATACCTTACAATCCTCAAGGACAAGCTATAGTGGAGCGAGCGCATCGTACGCTCAAAGCCTATTTGCATAAAACAAAAAAGGGGGAATATGGTTCAACCCCCAGAGATCATTTATCTCTTATTTTATACATTTTAAATTTTTTGACTGTTGATGCTCAATCTCATACTGCCGCTGACAGGCATTGGTGGCTGGATTCTTCCGGGATGCCTCATGTCAAATGGAAGAATCTAGCAGATGGCACCTGGCATGGTCCAGATCCTGTACTAGTGTGGGGAAGAGGGGCTGTTTGTGTTTTCCCGCAGGATGCTGACAATCCAATATGGGTACCTGAGCGGCTGGTGCGTGCGGTGGATTTTCCTGTCCAGAAGCCTGAAGACAGGACAGAGCGGAGAGATCAAAGAGATTCTGGCTTGTCAACTGAAGAGTTGCGGGTTTCCTGAGGAGCTGGCTGTGGTGGTCCGAGTGCCAAGGATTGTTCCTCTACCCGTATACCCATCTACCCATCCCATAATATCGGCAGCCACAGCTGTTGCTGCCACAGCAGCTAAAGCTGCTGGATTTTTCATTAGTCAGTCAGTTGCTTCCTGCTAGCACAAAGGATACCTTCTCAGGACAGGTTGCAAATGCCGTAGCCATTCAAATTGAGCTAAATTTACAAATGAATATTGCAATTAATTTTGCTCTTGGTTGTGGTTAAAGACCACTGCTAGTTGTTACAGTAATAAACTTATTGCTGTTATTCACAGACCCTGAGATGTACAATTTACAAATTGGCTTTTAAAATTATTCTAGTTAGCTATACCAGGGCTATTTTCACCAGTGCTGAGACCTTACTTAAAGGGCTCCAATTTGGGCAGAATTATTAAGGATTGAGCAGGCCCAGTCTCCTTAAGGGATGCTTACATGTGCTGGAGCATCATCTTCATGGTTATGATGCCAGAGCCAAAGGCAAGCTTAGGTCAATGTTGCCACATGGCAAGTCCTCTTAGCTATTGCCCCAGAGAATCTTTCAGCACAAATCTGGCTGAGCTCGGTGATGGATGACTAATGAGCCAAAGACGGGAAAGGCTTTTGGGGGGCTGCCTCAACCTAAGACAGGAAACGTGTTTTGACCTGGATGCTTTCCCATGACGGTTAAGGGGTATTGCCTGACGTCCAATACCACCCAAGACAGGCCTAGTCATAATTTATACAAAAGGAGGACCTGTAGGGCCCTGGTCTCCCTTATTCCTGTGGTGCATTCCTGGGGACAGTTTATGATCAACTAACTAAGCTTCCTGTGTGTTTCTGTGCTATGCCTGCCCCACCTGGTGGTTAGCTGTAGGGCATTCACTCCTTTGTTAATATGGTAATTTCCCACCTGCCTGGGCGGAAATCCTTGTGCTGCAGTTAGGTAGATAAGGACTTCCCAAAGACTGAATAAAGTGGCATTCGGCTGATCTCCTTTCGAATGACCCTGGTCTCTCTGTGTGTTCTTTTCAACCTCCAGGCCTTTGCCCAACTCACGTTCGTACAGTGGCGCGCGAACTGTACCAAGGGTGTAACACCAAATCGGGTGTTACAGAAAACAAAAAAGCAAAACACAGAGTTCATTCCTTCCTCAGTTTCTTCTTTGTTTAAGAACACGGGGAAGGAAAATGAGCCTCAAAAAGTGCTCAAGTGTGGTATTAGCCGTGCGTGGCCACAAAAGGCAAGCACATGCATCTATCTAGAGGAATACAAACTTTTCAGATGGCTAAGAGGGAGATCTGGTGACAGGCCTCATCTGCAAGCTCATTTTCCTTCCTTATCTCATCCCTGTTGGTTGGTGGCCACAGGAGCCCAGGGCTGCTGCCTGTCAGGTTCCAAATCTTCCACACTTCAAGCGTCTCTCTCCCTAGGGACACAGGCGCTCAGTCATCCAGTTCTAGGGAGGGATGGGGACTGAGCATTCGGCTCCTTCATTCCCTTGTAGCTCTGAGCCTGGAAAGGAAGGACAGCCTACATGGTAGACAGGACAGAGAGATTCTAAGACCCCCCAGGGGGTGTCAGAATCACAGACAGCATCTATCCAATATATATTATGTAGCTTCTCTATGCCTATGTTTCCTACATATGCACAAAAGCTTAACAGTAGCTAAATGGAGCCATTATAACACTGGAGAGCAGGTGACATTCTCTCTCCTCTATTTTGTGCTCTGCTCACCTGGTGCTCATGTGGTGTTGTGATGTCATGCAGTATTTGTGTGATGAGGTGACTTAGGGATGGCGATGTAGCATTAGAGTATTATTGACCTTCTGACATCCACTTCTCTCTGAAATCTTCCATTTAGTTTTTTTTTATAGATCAAATTTAAATGAATTTGAATGGATATAACTGAAACCACAGAAAAGAAAATGGAGGATATGGGTTGGGAACCTCCACGAAGCATCCCATTCAGCCATTAAAAACATCCCCTTCTCGAGAGCTGGAGAGATGGCTCAGAGGTTAAGAGCACTGGCTGCTCTTCCAGAGGTCCTGAGTTCAGTCCCCAGCAACCACATGGTGGCTCACAACCATCCATAGTGAGGTCTGGTGCCCTCTTCTGGCCTGCAGGCAAACATCCAGACAGAATGCTGTATACATAATAAATAAATCTTTAAAAAAAAAAAATCCCCTTCTCTCCATCTCTCCCTTTCTCTCCTTCATTTCTACTGTCAGAGCTTTCTGTCCTCACAAGCGCCTTCAGAAAAGGGCCAGAGTTTCTGCTGACAGGGCCCCAGCATCCCTGCTTGTCACATGAGTGACTTAGAGGATTTGGAAGATCAAAAGCAATTCTAAGCTGGATAGAATCTAGAAGTTTCTAAGGCATGTATGAAATAAAGGAAGTTCCCGAAGGGTTACAGAACTTGGCAGGTATGAAGCATAAACTTCCTTTCAGTGCTGGTTGTAGTTGTACGGTTATCTAACCCCCATCCTTCCTAAGAGGCCTTATTCTCTTCCGTTCTTGGTGAAGCGTTTATTCCTGGGCCAAAACTGAGCTGACAAACTCCAGCGTACCTTAGCAAGCACACCTTAGCAACCAGCCCACAGCTGTATCTACCGCTGGTCTGAGAGCACAGAAGCAGCAGAGTGCTCCCTGCCCCCACCAAGGAGAAAGCGCCGCAGGAGCTCAGAGCCTGCAGCTAAAGTGTACACGCAGCATCCTGCTGGCCAGAGTTTCCGGGCGCTGTGAGAACTCTTAGGTCTCAAGACACTTTTCTCTGCAAACGGATCATTGCCGAGGTCAAATGGCTTCCATCATATTGCAGCAACTCAGAAGCTCCACCAGAAATAGAAGTACTCCCGAAACCCAGGCTGGAACTTGAACCACCGCAAACCCCAGGAGCAGGAGGAGGGCAGCACCGGCAGAGTCCTTTTTTACAGCACCTGGTAAAATACAAAAGTTCACTCTGGATGTTTAAGAGTGATTCCGGCAACTAGCAATGTGCCAACATTTCCCCCAAGTCCACTGCAACTCTGAAAAGCGCTCCGTCGGAAGCTAAAGATTGCGAAGAATAGGCTAGGGAGCTATGCATTTGCTCAGTGGATCTGCGTGGTTACCTAAATTCCTCAAGCCCAACCGGCCGGGGTGAGACTGGCTCCAGGCAGTAGGGGTTCTTCTGATGATGAATGAGGGCTTGCAAGTGTTCCCACGAGCTGAATGGTTCACCTGCAGTGACGCTGGGCTCCAAGGGTGGTTGCCTAGTTGTTAGTGGGAGCTGAGGTAAAGCAACAGCAGGACACCGTGGGGGCAAAAAACGCCGCGGAAGCCAGCTGCTGGATTTTGCATTATGTGCGATCTGTGGGACACTGGACAGTTTCGTTCTTGCTGCTTGTTTGTCTCTAAAAGGACAAACGGGAAAAGCGCCCTGTTTCTGGCGTACAATAAGCGCCCTGTAGCTGAACTGTGTTATCTCCTCAAAAGGCTGTTAGGTGACCTTTTAAAGAGGTGGTTATAAATAGCAAGGGCTGGTCACTGTTTAACAGCCAGCTCTCTGGAGAGAGGGCTCCGGGTACAGTGCTGGCTAATTTTCAAGGTTCAAACATTCCCTTCTCGACTGATACCAGGCTACTAATGTGAATGCATCTGTTGCTTACTGTTCCGATATGAAATACAGAGGGGAAGAAGTGATCACAGCTGGCATGGGAGAGCTGGCATGCGACAGGTGGCAACACACAGGTGCTAAAGGAAAGATGAGGTGGGGGAGGGGCAAGGAGACTGAAGTGGAGACCAGGCCTGAGGAATCGCTGAGTGGACAAAGCCAATCAGGTCCCTAGGCGGCCTGAGCTCTGATTTGCAGACATAGTGGGAAACTGACCTGAGCTAGTTCTTGCAGACGTTCCCATTGAAGAGAAGCAGGACGTGGGCCTGAGAAGATGGCTCAGAGGATGAAGCGATTGCCACAGAAGGATGAGGAAAGGAGTCAGTTTCACAGAACCCATGTAAATACCAGTCGGAGATGGCGAGCTACCTGAAATCTCAACACTTGGGGAGTGGACACAGGGGATCCCTGGGGCAGGCTGGCTGGCTGGACTAGCTGAATCTCTAAGGTTTGGACTCAATATATAAGTGAGGGCTATTGAGGACGACACTGATACCAACTCTGGCCTCTACAGGCATGAGTACATATGTGCGCATGCATATGCACACACATGTACACACACATATAGATATGCCCACACTGTAGGCTCATATTTCTATATAGTGTGGCAACCGGGCTCTAAAGCCACAGGCCCCACCTGAGGTGCTCACTTAGCCTTCCAGACAGGCTGCGGCTGCCCTAACAAAAGGTCAGGATGTTGTTTTGCTCTTTTCTTTGTAATTTGGAGGATGCCTGATAGAGTTGCTGATTCAAGCCTATGTGACAGCTAACATACAGCTAGCACACAGGTTGTTGTGGATGTGACTAAAAGCCATTCACCTGGTTACCTAGGAGACAGAATGCTAAGGTATTTCCCCTGAGTTATGAAAAGAATTTCTTCAGGATATAAACTCAGGATTACATGGGGGCTCGCTGAGAATCTCCCTCCCGACAAAGCCACGAGAGTTGTGTCTTTATTTCCGTGCTTCTACGCCGGACCAGAGAGATAGTTTATGTTCGGGTCTGGTCAAGAGAAATAGTTGAGGGTCTGGGCTAGCACCAGACCCCGACACCACACCACACACATTTGCATGCAAAATAGTTTAACAAACCAGAAGCAGCCAATAAATTTATAATTCTATAACTGGGGAATTTTCCAAATAAACATGCCGTGTAACTGTAGCCCATCAAGTATCTCTTTATTTCTGTTTAGTCTTTTTAGCAGTGGGAGGCCTTTAAACCACTGACTTTTGTGGTTCTATTCTTGGAAGTTTGCTCAATGTCCTTCCTACCGCTCGTAGCTTTGTGTGTTGGTACTCTCTTCATGGGAACACAACCCTCAGAGTTCAGCCTAGTTGTGGTGATGGCTGGTGTGACGACAGGGAGAACCAGGCCCTGGAGATTTCCTGCTCTGTCTGGAAGCCCCAAACCTTTGTCCTGTTGGGCTGTGACAATTCCAGAAAGATCAAGGATCACAGGGCAGAGACAGCGGTTACAGGGTTTGCCTGGGACATTTCTTTGCATACAAACCGCCTTTACCTGCTGAACCATCTTGCTCTCCCTGTTCTGAGGTCTCCCAGTGTGTGTTTTTGGATGAGTTTAACACTTAACACAAACAGCTGAGTAAAACAGATTATCCTGCCTCAGTGGGTGGTCCTCATCCAGTTAGCTCTGAATAGGGCCAAAGGCTGGCTCTGCCCCAAATAAGAGATAATTCTTCCGTTTTTGGCTCCTTTTCAGCTAACATATAGCTTTCCCGCTGCCTTTGGACTTTGTCTTTGATAGGGTTTCTATGGCTGTGATAAGACACCATGACCAAAACCAACTTGAGGAGGAGACGGTTTATTTTGCTTACATTTCCACAGTCCATCCTGGAAAGAAGGAAGAGTAAGGGAACTGGACAGGAGCCTGGGGGCGGGAGCCTGGGGGCGGGAGCCTGGGGGCGGGAGCCTGGGGGCGGGCTCTGAAGCAGAGGCCTCCTAGGAGAGCTGCTTACTGCCTTGCTCAGCCTGTTCTCTTACTACACCAGCACAGGTGTGGCACTGCCTCCCGTGGGATGCCCCCCACCCACATCAATCACTAATTAAAAATTTCCACCAGATGCTTGCTTACAGGCCAGTCTAGCCGGGGACGTTTTCTCAGTTGAGGTTCACTCTTTCCAAATAACTATCTTGAGTTGACACAAAAGTAGCCAGCACAGACCTTGAACCGAACATCAGCTCTTCCTGGGTCTCAAGCCTGGCCAACTCCAGAGGCACACACCGTCACCAGCTATCCTGGGTCTCCATCTTGCTCTGGCAACCCCGTTAGTGTTATGGCTATAGAAGCTGATCGGCTATAAGCCCAGTCTCACCCCTTGCCCCCACTTAAGGAACATACTGTGGCTAGCATGGAAGGGCTGAGGAAGCCCCAGTTTTAGCCCCCTCCTTGTAGCACCACGTCATGGACATGCCTGCAGTGACACAGACAAGCTCCTGCGCTGTCAGTCATTGTATATATATATATATATATTACACGGTTCTGTACTCGATAAGATATGTAATTCCTGATAAGGATAATAAGTGACTGTGTTAATAGTTTATATAGTTACTAGGCTTTATCTTTATTGTTATTTAATTACACTTATTTTTAATATTGTTTGAAATCCTACACCTGGAAGCCTGAAGCAGGAAGATTGTAAATTCTAGGCCTCCCCTGGCTACATAACAGTAGCCTGTCTCAAAAAGAAAGAAAGGGAGAAATAGAAAAGAAAACTAAAGGAGGGAGGGAGATAGGGAGGAAGGGAGGAAGGGAGGGAAGTAGGAAGGAAGGAGGGAAAGGATAGCTCCTGGTACAGCTGGAACACAGAGTGCTCCTGGTACAGCTGGAATACTGGAACACAGTTTGCATTTGAAAGCCAACAAATTGGGTGACTTAAGATTTCCTTCAGTTTAGAGAGATAGTGATGACATGATATATGCTGACTCCTTCATACCTCAGGAGCCAGAGTTCTGAAAACTTCATTTTATAGGTCATAAGATAAATGGCATTTGTTTCTTTCTGCTGTTACAATCACTACTGCAAATAAATATTATTGTAATCTACTTGTTGGCATTCATTATAAATGTGTATTTGGCACAAGTTCTTAGATTTGGAATTTCAAAGATGTTTTAAACATTACCAACATACATTTATGTCATTAATTATATACAACACTTCCTAGTCAGGCATATTGATTCATGTCTACACTCCTAGCATTTGGGAGGCTGAATGTTCATAAATTCAAGGCCACCTCTGTCCACATAGTGAGGCCCTATCTCAAAGTTTCTACCCTTCACCCCACATCCTGCTAAAATCTCACTCTTTCTTAGTGTACAATATAGTGACTTTGACGAATGGATTTAGCTGTGTGATGACATCAAGACACAGGACCAGGGAATCACTCCAAAATTTCCCTCACACTCTTCGCTGTCAATCATTGAGATGATTTTATTTCTCATTGAGCCTGCAGGCTCCGCTCCTCCTCTTAGTTAACTAGTGAGATTAGGAGACTTTGTTCACTAGGAAGACTAGTGACCCCAGTCTTTCAGGAGTGGGGACAGAGTCCTAGTTAAGCTTTCTACTGCTGTGAAGGGACACCATGACCACGACAACTCATACAAAGGAAAGCGTTTAGTTGAGATGACAATTCACAGTTCCGGAGGTTCAGTCTGTTTTTATCATGGCAGGGAGCGTGACACCTTACAGGTAGAAGTGGTGCTGGAGAAGTAGCTGAGAGTCCTACATCTTGCAAGCAACAGGAAGTGGTCTGAAAAATCACACTAGGGAAGCTTGAGCAGAAGAAACCTCAAAGCCTGCCCACACAGTGACACACTTCCTCCAGAAAGGCTACACTTACTTCAGCAAGGCCACACCTCCTAACAGTGCTGTTCTCTACGGGCTTATTGGGGACAATACATTCAAACTACCACAGAAGGTCTTTCTCCCTAGAGAAAGAAGTGGGCTTTTTTTTTCTACTGTACCCTGGAGGACTAGAGAGTTCATCAGAAGAAACTGGATGTGCAGTTCGGTGGTGATCAGCCTTCCTCTAGAGCTACAATATGACAAGCCCCTTTAAGGCCACCAGTGTGTGCATATCTCTCAATACTTACGCCAACTCCCTTTAGAGTCTGCACAGATGTCTTTGTTTAGCCGTTGGGAATACTTGAATTTTCTCTGCAGGTACAAACATTAAAAAAGTGTGCGTGCGTGCGTGCGTGCGTGCGTGTGTGTGTGTGAGTGTGTGTGTGTGTTTGTTCAGGTTCCTGTGTTGTTCATGTGTGAAGAGGCAGAGGTGTTTTTCCTCAAGGATGCCACCTTCCTTCGAGACAGGGCTCACATTGACCTATAGTTTACAAAGCATGTATCACTGTGCCAGAGTTTTGATAAGGGTTCTGGGGAGTGAAATCAGGTCCTCAGGCTTGCAAGGCAAATGCTTTGCTGAATGAGCCAATGGACCATCCTCCCAGGGCCAGTTTGAACTTCAAAGTCTGAAGTCCATGTCTGTGCAGGACATTCCTCCAACAGGTACTTTAAACTGTCCCGTGTTTCAGGGCTTTGAAAGAACAGACACTGCAAAAACAACAGATGACTCTGGCCTATGGAAACCCTGATAGAAAGAGCTCCAGAGAGGTTTTCTTTAATTTAGGCAGAGCTGTTGTAAGTTTTAATTTAGGCAGAGCTGTTGTAAGTGTTGAAGTTTGGCTTAGCTGTGGGCTCAGCTGCCATGCAGAGGTGGTAAGGAAACATTAGCCATGGCTCTCACTTCTCCTCCTCCTCCTTTTTCTTATGTTTTTTGAAACAGCGTTTTTCTGTGTATTCCTGGCTGTCCTGGAACTCACTTTGTAGACCAGGCTGGCCTCAAACTCAGAGCTCCACCTGCCTCTGTCTCCTGAGTGCTGGGATTAAAGGTGTGTACCATCACTGCCTACCGGCTTTCTCTCCTTGCTGGGTACTGCCAAACAATCACTATCCACATTGCAAAAGTTTCAAATGAAGACACACCAGTCAAAGGTGTCACATTCTGGTCGTCAGGGTTTAAAGAGTATTTTGGGAAAAAAGTAAATAAAAATAGGAGTGACTCACTTGAAGGGAATCAGAGCTCTAACTAGGGAGTCGTAGCAGAGAAGGTAGGGAAGGTTTGTCTATCAGAGACCAGCTCAGGGAACACTGAAGACAAATTCATTTATTGCCTGTTTCCACCAGGCAGAGTTGTAAAACATCACTGGTCTATGTGAGCAAGGCAGATGGAGTCTCGCAAGGACAAAAAACACAGCACCAGCAATTTGGCAGATTGGAAAATGGTTTCCAAACCCACCTGAATAAGAAACACCTCCCTGTGGGTCCTTATGAGATTTGATTTCTGATTTCCAGGGTGCCAAGAGGCTCTCAGAGGAGAGGGGAAGATCATTGCAGACGGCCTGACTGCCCGTCTTCCTGTCTGACCTCCCTCTGTATTGATTGACCTGAGTACTTAGCGCCATTTCCCCACTGAGGAAACTGTAATTGCGCTCGCTTGGCACTCTGAGTCCACTGCTCTCAGACAGAGCGGACTGTCTCACTCCTAATTGGAGGTGAACTCCGGGGGAGGCAGCAGGAATCTAATTTATTGGTTTTGCTTTTCCGGTTGCTTTTCTGAGAAGATGCATTACTACAATGCAGGACGGCAGTTGCTGATGAGTGATAACAGAGCTGGAAGTAAGAGCAGCCCAGGTGAGGTACCATGGGAGGAGGTGTCTCTTTGTACTGTATCCCATTGGTGCTCTGCCCGCTGGGGACTTTAGCTGTGGCCACTGTCACGTTAAGAGTACTTATGATGGCGCTGTGATACTGGAAGGGTGGGGGTGGGTAGAATTGGAGGATTCTCCGCACTCACACGGAGCCTCCTTTAGCATCTCTCCCAGTTGCCTGAAGAGCATCGGCCTTATAAATATAAATATTGTTTCCTGCTATCCTGTTATGCTAATGCAGTTCAGGTCCCTTAGCACCTCTTCCAACCCTGAAGGTTGTCCCGTCCCTTCTAGAAAGAAGTTCTGAGGATTGGCACAGACCCCACCCCCACCCCAGCGCTATGATTTAGAGTAGGTTGCTTATTACAGTTATCGGCTAGATGTGGTTATCTTCCAGTTGGAGGCAGATGGATGCCCGCTGCTCAGTCATGTTCTCTTTTCATCTCTGTTGCTGTGATAAAACACTCACCAAAAGCAATTTAAGGAAGGAAGGAGTTTGCTTCAGTTTAGAGGTTGCAGTCTATCGCTGAGGGAAGACTGAGCAGAAACTTGGGCAGGAACCGTGAGGAACAATGCTTGCTGGCTTGCTCAGATTCATGTTTTTATATATATATGTATATATATATATATACATATATATATATGTATATATATATATATCTATCTTTAATCCCAGCACTCAGGAGGCAGAGGAAGAAGGATCTCTGTGAGTTTGAGGCCAGTCTACAGGGTGAGTTCCAGGACAGCCAAGGCTATGCAAAGTTAAACCAAAAAGAAAAAGAAATCTGCTGAGTAAAGTTTAGTTAGAGAAGTAGATATGGCCTGACTGATGTTCACTGACCAGGCGAACTTTCCTTAGGAGCCTCCACATAGAAACACTTCCCACAGAGGCCTAAGTGGCTTGTAGTGTGGTTGATGACCTCAGTTTGAGATTCTAGAGCTTCAGAGATTGCCCTTCAGATGCAATGTCACCCTTGAGGACACCAGCTTAACCATATCCCACGGGACACAGGGACTGTTCTCTGAAATGAAAAGGGGAGAAAGCAGACTGTCACAAAAGCCATGGTGGGTTGCATGCAGGGCCAAGAAGAAGTCCTTGAGGAGAGGTAAGCTCATTTTATGTTTCTGAGGAGGGCGCTGTTGGCTGTTCGGGCATCTTCCTGTTAGCTATCTATAGAACATCCCATATCACCAATCTTCTTCTCTAGTTTTTGGGGTGATGTAACTGGGGCTGCTGAGGTCACTCATGACAACACTGTTTCTTGCTTCTGCAGACTCCCTTACAATTGAGGATAGACAGCTGATCTTCCTGTGGTCACATGTGCTGGGGGACTTTGGGAAAAGAGTATCCATTGGTAAGGAAATAGACAAGCAACCAGTATGTGGTGTTGAGTGCTGAGCAAGATTAAACAGAATTCTCCGTGATACAGCCCTGTCTGTTGGCTATTAAGACCTAAGCACGATGTGAGGTTCCCCTGTGTATGCTGTGAATGTTTTATTGCCATTGGTTAAGGACATTGCTTTGGCCTATGACAGGGTAGAACGTAGCAAGGTGGGAAATCCAAGCAGAGATAGAGGAGGAAAGAAGGTGGAGTGAGGGAGACACCATGTAGCTGCTGAAGGAGAAAGATGCCAGAAGCTTACCAGTAAGCCGCAGCCTTGTGGTGATAGACAGATTAATAGAAATGGGTTAATTTAAGATATAAGAGTAGGCTAGGAATATGTCTGAGCCTTTGGCCAGACAGTATTGTAATTAACAAAGTTTTTGTCTGATTATTTGGGTCTGGGTAGCCAGAAAATGAAAGAACAGTTTCTGCTTACAGAAAGTGAATTTGTTACTTGCCTCATCAAACACCTTGACCAAATACCTGGTAAACATTGGTAAGCAGCAATGTAGAAGAGAAAAGACTGCTCTGTTCTATGAGTTAAGAGGATATATCCATCACAGGGGAAAGCATGACAGCCGAAGCCACTTGTGGGTGTGGTAGCAGAAACTTGGTAACATCTGCGCAGATGATGAGGCAGGGCAAGGTGGGAGCAAGGCCAGCCTCACACTCAAGGCCTGGCTTCCAGTGGCCCATTTTCTCCATCAAGGCCCTATTTCCTAAAGGTCCCAAAGTGCCTCCCTAAGACATCACCAGCTAGGGACCAAATGTTCAAACATTCAAGACTGTGGGAGAGCCGGGCAGTGGTGGTACACACCTTTAATCCTAGCACTCGGGAGGCAGAGGCAGGCAGATCTCTGTGAGTTCGAGGCCAGCTTGGTCTACAAGAGCCGGTTCCAGGACAGGAACCAAAAAGCTATGGAGAAACCCTGTCTCGAAAAAATAAAATAAAATAAAAAAACAAAAAAACAAATCAAGACTGTGGGAGACATTCCATGTTTAAGCTATGCTATTCTACCCATGGTGCACATAGACTCATGGACATCTTTTTCTTTTAAATAAACTGATTTATTTATTTTATATCCTGGTTGCAGTCCCCCCATCTCCTCCCAGTTTCTTCCCCAACTCCCCTTTGTTCCCATTCTCCAACCTATTCCTCCTCTGTTCTGTTCAGGAAAGGGCAGCTCTCCCATGAGCATCAACAAAACATAGCATATCAAGTTGTAGTAAGACTAAGAACCTCCCCTTGTATTAAGGCTGGACAAGGTATGGGGAGTAGGGTCCCAAATGTCAGTAAAAGAGTCACAGACAGCCCCTCTTTCCTCTGTGAGGAGTCCCATAAGACAAAGCTACACAACACTGATACACATACAGAAGGCCTATGTCAGTCCCATGCAGGATCCCTGGCTGTTGGTTCAGTCTCTATGAGCCCAATGAACCCAGGTTTGTTGATTCTGTGAGTGTTCTTGTGTTGTCTTTGGCCCCTCTGACTCCTACAATCCTTTCCCCTGTCTTCTGCAGGATTCCTGAGTTCTGCCTAATGTTTGGCTGTGGATCTGCAACTGTCTCCATCAACTGCTGGGTGATGCCTCTCTCTGATGACAACTGGGCTAGGTACCACTCTGGTCACAGGAGATGGCCAGTTCAGGCTACATGTCTGCTATTGCTAGGACTCTTAGCTGGGGTCATCCTTGTAGACTTCTGGGAGATTCCCTTGCACCAGGTTTTTACCTGATCCCCAAGTGCCCCCCTCTTTCCAGTAGTCTCTTTCAGTACTCTCCCTCTCCGTGCCCCCCATAACCTGATCCTTCCTGTTCCCATCTCCACCTGCCCTCAGTCCACTCACAAAAGCTCTCCTATTTCCCCTTCCAGGGAGATCTAGAGATCTGTTTTCCATGAGCACTCCTTGTTCCGTAGTCTCTCTGGGTCTATGGATTGTAGCATAGCTACCTGTTCTTAAAGTCCATGACCTGCTTGGTCAGCAATGGCCCCATTTCTTGGTACCAATTTACTATGATGTCTGTGACCAAATATATGATAAGACACAACTTCATGGAGGAAGGATTTATCTGGGCTCATGGTTTAAGGGGATACAGTCATCGTGCTAGGAAAGCCAAGACAGCTGGAGGAGCTCATGGTTGTTACAGCAGAAATCTAATCCATCTAGGCAGATCAGGAAGCAGAAGAGGGTGCTGCAAGCAAGGATGAGTTATAAGCCTCAAGACCCCTCTAGTTACCCGTTTTTCCCAGCTAGGTACTTCCTCCTAAAGGTTTCACAGACTCCTCAAACACCACCACCAGACAGGGGAAAAAATGTTCACACACATGAGGTTCACAGAATATTTCATACTCAAACCATAATAAAGGTTTTTCCAGAGGTAGATTAAGATTCCAGGCCCTTCGCTGACTTTGGTTTCTAGTCAAAATGAGATAAGAAGTACTTTTTGTTAAAATAAACATAAGCTAAAAAAATACAGGAAATGATAGTTTTTTTTTAAAGATACCAAGACATCAGATAGTAAAGAACAGTGATACCAAGAAGCTGTGTGAGAAAAAGGTGCTCACCCTGTATGACTGAAGATTCCAAGTCATGAGTGACTTACTGCAGTTCTTCATTAGAGATGATGGTTATTATTAATGAATCATTAAAGATGATTCATTAGGGATAGAGAGATGGTTTCCAGGGCAGAAGAAGCACTGGAGAAGAGGCTGCTGTACTAAAAGAACAGCAGGAAGCTGCAGAGGGCTCTCCTTGGGTTTCAGCCAACCAGCAAGGCATGTTTGCAAAGCACCAGAGGCCAGGAAGAGTCTTCCAGATGGACCACAGTATGCTGTTTGATCGCAGCAGAATCAAAATAGAAACTAATAACAGAAAGCTCTGGAAATTCACCCAAGTATATGGGAACTAAATACCCATAATAAAAGAATTTAAAAAAAATTGAAAGTAATAAACAACAACAATAACACACACAGAAGAAGAGAGAGATACAATAAGAACATATTGAATGTTGCATAATATCACATAAACATTAGTCATAAGAAACTCATAACACTAAACATACATTTTACCAAAAAAGAAGCTTTTGAAGTAAATATCTCAGTTTTTATTGGGTCTCAAAGTGCAGTACCCCAAAAATATGATATGGAAAGTGTAACTATACTGCCCTCCCAACACACTTCTTTAATAAAGGGTGAACAGATTATTTTGAAAAACTGAGGACCCCAGTACCTCTGGAACGCTGTCCCTCTGTAAAAGAAATACACTCATAAAGGAAGCCTACACCGCGGGTGTTCTGCCACCAGAGATGGCTTTCGTTCACCAAGCATTTCCTTCCTTCTTCCCACAACTCATTTCTGTCACCCCCAGAAGTTCCCAGCCCTTCCTCTTTTTAGTGGTTCAAAATGGCGATATAAGCTTCAGTCATCTGCCCTTTCTCTTGGCCTCATCATTTTGTAGAACTCCTGTGCATACATTCATAGCTTATTATGTTTTCCCTGTTATTTTATGTCAGTTTAATTCCTAGACCAACTGAAAGAACCCGAGGCTGCACCCAATCAAAAGATTTTTTTTCTCTTCCTAATTTATAGTGTTAACTGTTTTTTTTTTTTTTCCCCACACCCTGATCTATGTCTAATGAGTAACTACACTGGCCCTTTCCCCTGCTAAGTTAGGAGAAAGGCTTTAATGGAAATGGCTGTGATGGAAACTGACCACACACAAACCAAACACAAACCTCGGCACAGATATGGTTTCTTAGATTCACTGATTCTAAAACACACTGTAACACAAAAGACTGTGAACAGTTAATCAAACTTTGTGTAAACAGTTTGACTTAATTTATTTTGAGACTTATACAGCTACAACTAGAACAGGAAAATACGAATAAAGCTGGACAAATGGAACTATTTGAATGGAAGGAGAATCTCAGTGTACACTGACAACTGCTTTCTCATGAAAATACAGAAGGAATTCATTGAAAAAGCAGTTTTTCTTCAGGATGACAGTGGTGCACACCTTTAATCCCAGCTCTCAGAGGCAGAGGCAGGCAGATCTCTGTGAGTTCAAGGCCAACCTGGTCTACAGAGCTAGTTCCAGGATGGCCAGAGCTACACAGAGAAACCCTGTCTCAAAAAAAAAAAAAACAAAAACAAAAAAACAGGGTAGTTTTTCTAACAAAAAATGCTGTATATTCATTTTTTTAAAAAAAGGAAGGGGGTGGGCACTGTAAAAACGGCTTAAGGGTTAAGAGTGTGTTGTGCAATCATGAGAACCTCTGTTTAGATCCTAGCGCAGAGACATAAGCTGGTGTTTCACAAGTGCCTGTTCTCCAGCTCCAAGGCAGGGGGGGCAATAGAAGGATGGTTGGAGCTTGCTGGCTTTCAGCCTAGCCGAGAAAACTCAGTTCCCAGGTAGAAAGAGTGACCTGCCTCAAAGGAATATGTAGAGAATGACAGAGGACCCCGGATGCCCTATTTGGCCCCTCTATGCATATACAAATGCGTGCACTCCACATATGATCACACGCTCACACAGACACACATCAATAAATAAATGACAGGCTGATTCATACCACACTCCATCTACAAAATCGATAGATAAAAACGTGAAGTCTGAACCTCTGAAACTTCCAAGGAAAGATGTAGAGCTTTTGTAATGTGCACCACAAAATTTCTCAGGCACAACACTACAAGCATGGCGCTTCAAGGAAGAGACTGACAAACTGACCCTGTCAAAACCGTGTTTTGAGGGTTTGGGATGTAGCTCAGTGGTAGAGCAATTTCCTAGTAAGTCCAAGGCCCTGGGTTTGGTCCTCAACTCAATAACAACAACAATAACATCAATAATAATAATAAATAGCAACAAACAAATCCCCCTTTTGAAAGGTACAATCAAAGCACAGTCATATATTAGGAAGCAATATTGCAAATCCTATATCTTATATTAAAGAATTTATGACTCTTAAAACTTGATAGCAATGGACAACAATCAAATACAAACAAGACATTAAAAAGTGGGCAAAGTTTTGGGTAGTCACTTTTCTGAGAAAATGCTCAATGCATAGCTTGAGAATGGTTAGAGACAAAATATTGGCAAGGATGTAGAACTGGAATTCTAAAGCAGCTGCTGGGGGGATGGAAAATGGCAGAATCAGTTCAGGGGTGCTGTATAGTCCAGGCATCCTTCTCCTAGATACCAAGAAGGAGAAAAGGGATTCTGTGCCCTGACTTTTACCCACATCTATAGCAGGGAAAGACAAGACACTCCAAACACTCTCCAGTAAGGATACTAGTTACCTCTCTTGCTGCGATAAAACACTGTGACCAAAGGTGACTTGCTGTGGAATATTGCTTTACCCTGTGTGAATATATATTGTTATGACTGGCTTAACAAACAAGCTCACTGACCAATAGCTGAACAGGATGAAGTTAGGTGGGAGAGCCGAACTGCGAATGATGGGCTGAGGAAGAGTGGGCAGTCAGATGCAGAGGGAGCAGGAGAGGAACGTGCCATGGGGAAGAAGGTACTGCCATGTGGCAGAGAGTAAATAAGGAATATGGGTTAATTTAAATGTAGGAGCTAGTTAGTAACAAGCCTGAGCTACTGGTTGAACATTTATAAGTATAAGATTTATTTATTTATTTATTTTTGGTTTTTCGAGACAGGGTTTCTCTGTGGCTTTGGAGCCTGTCCTGGAACTAGCTCTGTAGACCAGGCTGGTCTCGAACTCACAAAGATCCGCCTGCCTCTGCCTCCCGAGTGCTGGGATTAAAGGCGTGCGCCACCATCGCCCGGCTTAAGTATAAGATTTAGAGTGGTAATTTGGAAGTGGCTGGTGGGATGGGAAAACTCCGCCTACAGCAACTTATGGGAGAGTTTATTTTGGCTAAGGATTCCACAGTGACAAGAAAGTCATGGTAGCTATCAGGCCCCTGCAGCAGAAAGTTGAGAGATTGCATCTTCATCTGTAAAGAAGCAGAGCGAGTGAAATGGGGGTGCGGTGACATCTTCCTCCATCAAGGCTCCCCTTCATAAATGTTGCATAGGCTCCCAAACAGCACCCCAAGCTGGAGACCAATGCTTAAATACATAAGCGGATGTGGGGCATTCTTATTCAAACCAGCACAATGAATGAATGAACAGATTGCAACGTATCCAAAGAACAAAACAGTCTACAAAGCAACCCATTAATACATACCACAGTGCAGATAAAGCTTAACTATGTTGAATGAAAAAGCCAGACAGACTGGAGTACACCCTCTTCATCCCAAATACCTAAAATCCTAGAAGATTTGAACTATTCATACACCCGGTTCCTGAATTTCCTTGATTTGGTATAGGCTGTCCCCCTCTGCCCCCCCCAATTTTATGGCGGTACAAAAGTGGTGTGAACTGGCCAAGCTGCCACTCAGATACACAATCGCAAGGTGACCAGTGGAGCTGCAGAGCCCCGCTCGCTAACAGTGAGGTTCAGCAGGTTAGGTATAGTGAAAAATTATTGTCTTGCAACAGGCTTAAGTTGAGGCAGGCCTGCGGAAGCGAAAGGCTGGCTCATTGTTGCCTAGGAAGAATAAGGAAAGATGGGAGACTACACTGGGCAATGAGGGGTTTTTACTGTCTCTACTGTTATGTTGTTTTCATGCTTATATAAAGGGTCAAAATTTATCAAATTGTACACTTCAACCATGTGAAGTTTATTATCTGCCAATTATACCTATTTAATCATTTAGAGAACTATTTAACACCTGTAGCCATGTTGATGTCATAGGCAGTGCTGCTGGGAGGCCTCTTTAGGGTCCATGGTCCTGTTGCAGAGGGGGGTCACGCTGATGTCTGTGTCCTGTGTTGCCACCTAAGGCCTTGTGGGTGTTCGTGGCCTTTGCTGCAGTCTGAAGTCACGTAATCCATGGCCGGGCTGTGGCTTGTGTTGGCCCAGAAGCCATGTTGACACCCTTGGCCTGTGCTGTGGCAGAGGGCTGTGTTGATGTCTACGGTCAGCACTGGCACTGGAGACCATGTTGAGGTCTGTGGTATGTGCCGACTCCACAGTGGAAGAGCATGGTCCGTGCTCCCCCTGATTGCAAAGGGCAAGGAAGCTACTTTTGCATTGTGTTGGTGACTGCAGACTCACAGTTGAAATAGAGGGACATAGAAGGCTTCTCAAAAAAAGAGTAACAGCCTAAGCAGAAAGTCATTGAAGAGAACTCTTAAAAATTGTGATAAGGGGGGAAACGGGGTGTGTGTTTGTGTGTGTGTGAAAAGAGGGGTGGGGGGAGAGCCGTGGATGGAATGAAAAATGAAATTTAAAAAATAAAATAAATTGTGATAAGGATGCTGAGGTGTAGCCCTCCACAATTGCTTACTTCTAGGGAGGTGGGGATGGGGTGGGGGTGGGGTGGGATGGAGAAGGACTGAATTTTCTTCAAGGGGTGGCCACTGGGAATTTGACCACACTCCAGTGAGTATATGGGCAATACAAATTGGATTCTTTTTTCTCTTCTTCCTTCCTTCCTTCCTTCCTTCCTTCCTTCCTTTCCTTCCTTTCTTTTCTTTTCTTTTTTTTTAGTGGGGCGGGGAGGTCATAGGGGAGTGGTGTGGACTGGGAACATTTGGAAGTGAGTGGGATTGGGGTTTAATATGTGAGATTCCCATAAAATTAATAAAAAGTTATGTTGGAAAAAGCTACCTAAAAAAAGGCGAAGAATTTATTATTCCTGGCATGGTTGAACCAATAAATCGATGGCATAGCTAGCTCCAAATCCTTTCATTACAAAGAAATCCTCAATAAGCTGGGCGGTGGTGGCGCACGCCTTTAATCCCAGGAGGCAGAGGCAGGCGGATCTCTGAGTTTGAGACCAGCCTGGTCTACAAGAGCTAGTTCCAGGACAGGCTCCAAAGCTGCAGAGAAACCCTGTCTCCAAAAACCAAAAACAAAAACAAAAAAAAAGAAATCCTCAATAGTAAAGTCATAGGAAGTCATGTTGTTTTTCTGTTGCTTAAAGCTGGAAGCATAAATTTCTGTTAGGTACGACATCGTGCTCACATACCGAAAACCATAGAATGTTAAAATTTGGCATCCAAAGTCTTCCTCGTGGGTCTGCAACCCATTTCAATAAACAGCACATTTATTCACTTGCACACGTGTGTGGATGCACGTGAGTGCTTGCTCCAGCACCTGTGAGAAGGTCAGAGGACAACCTGTGGGAGTCTGCTCTCTTCATCTACCGTGTGGGTCCCGGGCTCACACTTGGGTGTTGAACCTCGGAAGCATGCGCTGTCACCTGCTGCGCCATCTGGCCAGCTCTCTTAGGATGGAAACTCCATGCCCGTGATCTTCTGTGTTCTACAGATACAGAAGCAGACACCTAGAGAAATGGAAGGGCTGGCCCAGGGTACACAGTCCCAAAGCCTCAGAGTCCTGACTCCCAAAGCTGGGCGCTTTCCAGTGTGTGTCCCTGAGGTGTGGGTTTTTTTTTTTTTTATCAGTTTTTCATTTCTAACTTTCATTTCTTTCAGATAGCAGAGAGAACACAGGCAGAGTGGAACTTAATGCGTACGGCTGGAATTACCTACAGAGCCTCTCTCATGTTTTATGAATGAGACAGCAGAGCTGGAGAGTAGCTAGGAGATGGGTATTTTCTCTCAGAGTCACAAAGCCAACACTAAACACCGTTCTCCCGAAACAAAGAAGAGTGACCCTATTTGCCGTAAATAATTCTCAGATGTATGACTCATTTAATATATGTGCATTAACTCTCTCTCTCTCTCTCTCTCTCTCTCTCTCTCTCTCTCTCTCTCTCTCTGCATGTGGGCATGCCTGGAATAGCAACTTTACAGTTTCCCTGGTGTGCGCTAAAAACGAAATGCTGAATTTGTTTTAGGTTAGGCTTACTCACGAGGAACTGTGAGGTTCTTTTTATTTCCGTGATGTTCCTGACTTTGAGCAGCAGCCAAGCAATAAAAATTCTAACTGAGGCACTAAACAAAAGTTAATATCACTGAGTCAGGGCAGTGGATGCTTTCCCAGTTCCATGTGCTATTAATATCCCATGTGTCAAACAAAGGTTAGGGATTTTTTTTTTCTTTTTTTTAAAATTTATTTATTTATTAAGGATTTCTGCCTCCTCCCCGCCACCGTCTCCCATTCCCCTCCCCCTCCCCCTATCAAGTCCCTCTCCCTCATCAGCTTGAAGAGCAATCAGGGTTCCCTGACCTGTGGGAAGCCCAAGGACCGCCCACCTCCATCCAGGTTTAGTAAGTTGAGCATCCAAACTGCCTAGGCTCCCCCAAAGCCAGTATCTGCAGTAGGATCAAAAACCCATTGCCATTGTTCTTGAGTTCTCAATAGTCCTCATTGTCTGCTATGTAAGTCTGGTTTTATCCCATGCTTTTTCAGACCCAGGCCAGCTGGTCTTGGTGAGTTCCCGATAGAACATCCCCATTGTCTCAGTGTGTGGGTGCACCCCTCGCGGTCCTGAGTTCCTTGCTCGTGCTCCCCCTCCTTCTGCTCCTGATTTGGACCTTGAGATTTCTGCCCGGTGCTCCAATGTGGGTCTCTGTCTCCTTTCATCGCCTGATGAAGGTTAATATTCAGGAGGATGCCTATATGTTTGTCTTTGGATTCACCTTCTAATTTAGCTTCTCTAGGATCACGAA
The DNA here is from genome assembly GCF_000317375.1 of Microtus ochrogaster. NCBI lineage: Eukaryota > Metazoa > Chordata > Mammalia > Rodentia > Cricetidae > Microtus > Microtus ochrogaster. The sequence continues at coordinate 1,463 of NW_004949483.1, read as the reverse complement.
TTATAAGCTCACTGTCCTTTATTTATGGTTAGAAACCAAATATGAGTGAGATTAGGGATTCTTTTTTTTTTTTTTGGTTTTTCGAGACAGGGTTTCTCTGTGGTTTTGGAGCCTGTCCTGGAACTAGCTCTTGTAGACCAGGCTGGTCTCGAACTCACAGAGATCCGCCTGCCTCTGCCTCCCGAGTGCTGGGATTAAAGGCGTGCGCCACCACTGCCCGGCGAGATTAGGGATTCTTAAGGAAAAAAAAATGTCACGGATGCTAGCTAACGCAGGGCAGGAAGACGTGATTCAGGATCATTGCAAGAGGTAAAGCCCTTTACAACGCACCTTGCACCTTGTGGCAGAAGAGAGAGGTTGAGCTTGACATGAGCTGGTAGGAATTGCGACCAAGGAGCAAGGTGGGTGCTGGTGGATGGGAGATTACTAAGAGGAAACATTAGGGATAGGTGGGGGACTGTAGCAAAACTGATCTAACAGATTCTTGATGAAGACAGATGTCTCCCGGGGGAGGTTAGACTTGAGGAAACTGATCCGATATGGATGGCGATCAAATGTTGGGAGGGCGTTTTGTTATACTCACTTACTTGGGCTCTTACGGACCCTGGATCTTTCCAAGAAATGCTCAGCTTGCTCAGGCGTTATATAAACTTGATGATAATTTGGCAAAGACTCTGTCAGAGCCCGTCAGTGAGATCCTCAAAAATACCTGGGAGCCCACGGGGAGCTGGAAGTCTATGGGGAGCAGGGCATGCAGATTAGCGCCTGTCTGAATGTCTCTTGGCCACCCAAAGGCCAGTCTGTGGTCAGACTAGCTTCTCTGGATGTCCCTCAGTGTCAGGGGTAGCTTGATGTTGGTTCTGGTGTGAGCACTGAGGCAAAGGTTCCACATCAGGGTAGTATGGGTTTAGGTTTCTGTTTTTAATGTTTTAGAGATGAGGTATTAACACACATGCTGGTCAGAATGTCAGACAGCATGAAGAAGTCAAATTCTCTGTTTTAAACATAGAGGGGTTGATGACAAGGATTCATCAAGAGTATAACGTGAAGATACAGCATCTCCCCTTCACTCACAGGCCAGCTCTGAAAATTGATGACCGTTTAATCACATTCAGGGTTTCTCAGGCTCCAACACTGTGTTGATGTTTGTCTAATTATGTGGAAACTGACGGCCGCTTTCTTTGGCTGGCTTCACAGGCTTATCTTGTGTATTAAATTCCAAGGGCTGCCACAAGGAAGGGAGCCTCACAAACTGGATAGCTCAAGACCAAAGAAATGTATTCCGTCATTGCCTTAGAGAACAGAAATCTGCAGTCAAAGCACCGGAAGGGCCAGGCTCTCCTTCCTTGCTTCAAGACTCTAGAATGATAACTAAATCTATTTACAATGACCCTGTTTAACTAAATCTTAACTAAATCTATTTACAATGACCCTGTTTAACTAAATCTATTTACAATGACCCT
>NW_004949482.1:22085-26234 GCF_000317375.1 Microtus ochrogaster | reverse complement strand
TAAAAAAAAAGAATTAAAAAAAATAGCACCAAGATTTCATAAATGAAATAAAATTTTTCTTCACAACCAATGAACTAAATTAGCAAACATACAGTTTGTAAACTTGCAGAAAATTATTGTTGGGCATACAGCTAATAGAGGACTGCAATCTAGACCATATAAAGAACTTAAAAGGCAATATTCCATATAACCAAATAATTTAAAGTGGCTGAAGAGATGGCTCCACAGTTAAGAACACTGCCTGTTCTTCCAAAGGTCCTGAGTTCAATTCCTAGCAACCACATGGTAGCTCACAACCATTTGTAACGAGAACTGGTGCCCTCTTGAGGAAGTGACCTGGTCAGTTGTCCTCATCAACTTAGACCATGAAACCCAATATGGGCAAGTTCAACAGAACCACCCTATATGGGCTGCCCATGCAAGTTTCAGTATTGCCAGGGCATAAATTTCATTTTTCAAGTAATCTAATGAACAAATGAAATGGAAAGTTCTCAGCAGATGAAGTACAAAACAAACATAAAAAGTTTAGCCATCAAGTACATGCAAACTAAAACAAAAATGAGATTTCATCTCACTCCTGTCACAATATTTATCATTAAGGAAACAAATAAGTAACTAATGTTGACTAGGATGCAAAGGAAACAGGAACTCACATACCCTGATAATGGGAAAGCATGGTACAATGGAAAATAATAAGATACAATGGAAATCCATATTTTCTCAAGCAACTAAAAATAGAACTAGAAATATGACCCAGTTTTACCACTCTTGAGTGTTTATTTAGAAATATAAGTCATCATATTAGATACTTGCAAATCAGTTCTCATTGCTGGAGTTCTCACAACAGCCAGTGTATACAATTAGCCTCCATGTCCATTAACAGACTAATGAATAAAGAAAGTGTATTTATTTACAATGGAATTTGATATGGCCATTTTCAGGAATATGTATGCAATTAGAGATCATCATGTTCAGGGAACTATATGTTTTTAACTCATTTGTCATCCTGAGATTTTATTTAGATTCATAATATCATATGTGTATATTAGACATGAAAGTAGAAGTGAGAATCTCTGGTGAAATGAATAGTAATAAGTGGAAGAAAGGAGGAAAAAGAAGGGGTCCTAGGCTGTGTGAAAACAGTGTATGTGATACAATTGCATGAACATGTCTTTGTGTACAATTAATATATGTGAATTCAAAGAACCCATTTTTTGTTATGTGGAAACCCTTTTTTCTGTAATATATTTGGCAGATATTTATTATAGTCACTCTGCATTTCTTTCAATTATTCTTTTTTCCATCTTTCTTTCTGATTTTATGAAGACAGAGACCAAGCTGTACTTGAAATCACAGAGATCCGACTTCTTATGCCTCCTGAGTGCTGGGATTAAAGGCATGAGCCACCACACCTGACTTCTTTCAATTACTCTAAATGTGTGTATATTTTGCCTAACTTTTGTTTCAAAAGGTATAATAGATATAAATAAGCTAGTCTTTCCATAGTGCAAGACAGTCAATGTTTCTTATAATAAATACAGCATGTGATTCCAGCTGTTATATTAGTTTGTGTTCTTACAAATAAATATCAGATGGTGGAGCTAGTTAACCATAGAGCTCTGGAGGTCTGTACAGACTGGAGACAAAAAGTGACAACATGGGACAAAGACAGGAAATGATAAGGCAGGGTGTAGACAGCCTCTCGACCTCTTTTGGTCTGAGGTTGCAGGAGAGATAAGAGGGTAACTATGGCTGCTCCTTTGCCTCTCTAATCTCTCAGCTCTGACCCTTATATCTAACTCTGGGTTTTTATTAATAAAGCCAATCAGAATCCCACTTCAACCAGCAGGTGTGTTTTATTGGAGGAAAGTATTGTTTTGGAGTAGAATCATGATAGCCACAATGATATTGAAAAGATAGATGCTAATGGAATTGTCAAGACCTTTTCATTAAGTACTTAACACCCAAGTCGGTATGTCTGGAGTCCGAGTCCTCTTTTCAGGTTGCTCCTGGGGAGCTACGGCATGTACTTAGTCAACTGTGATTATATGATTATTTTCTAAGAGGAAACAATACCAAAACATTACAAAAAACAAAAACAAAACAAACAAAAATACAACCCAGACCACAAAAATAAGAACGTCTAAAATTCAAGAATGGTCCTCTTCTTTTGTGCAGTGTAGCTGGTATGGGCTGGAAGAAAACAAAGAAGGGCAGATTGACTGTGTGAGAATTTGGATGAGCCAGGTTACAGTGAAAAGCAAAATAGTACAGGCAGATTTTAGAGGAATCTCTTCTTTAGAAAGCTTTCAGGTTAAGGGAATAATCTGGAGGTCACTTTTTTTCTGCATTTGAATCCCAATGTTCTCTTCTCAGTTGCTATCAATGTCAGAATAAGGAAGTTACGTTATCTCCATGAGTCTTGTTTGTAAAGTGAGAATAAAAAGAATATATAGCTCATAGTATGTAACAATGATTTGATTAGGCAATCAGCGCAGGGTTTACAACTAGTTCCTGTTATACAAGTGGTAGCAATAATATTTGTTGTCTGCTTTTTATTACCTCTTACATTTGCTGAAATTACTTGCTTTTTGTGTACTTACAGGACTTTGTATTTAACAAAACAGTCAAACAATTGAAATAGATATGGCATTATAAACTCTTTATCTATTAAACTGATAATTTATATACAGCAAATTATATTAGTAAAATCTTGATTTATCACCAAGTCATTTTAAAATAGTATTCTATTTAAAGTGGAATAGTTAGGAATATTTATAAAAGTGAAAATTATGGTTATGTTCTTTCAAAATGCTTTGAGAATTTTATTTCCATTGAACTTTTTCATAAAAAGAAAACTTTATTGTAACAAAACTATATATAAAGCCAAGATGATTTTTTATAAATATTTTATTTTTAGGAATGTGGATTTTGAGATCTTTCTCCGTATGCTGTTGGGATGCTTATTATCTTGAGTTCTCAAATCAGATTGAGCAAAGGCAAATGTTTCTGTGAAGTTTCCTCTCCTGGATAAAATTCTTTCTAATCTGAATAGGGTATCACTGAATAGGGCAGGAAGAGGAGATAAACTCAGACCCCATGAGGCCTGATGCTAATTCTCCATTCCTTATCTCTGCAAGAGGAAGGCATTTTTCTCTGTTGAAGGCTTAAAAAGAGCCCAAAACTCTGGCATTCTCACTTGAAGTTTTAGCTAAAATCAAGATGGACAGTTCTTAACTTCTCATACAAAAGTTTTCAGATGAAAAAAAAAATAAGTGCACCTTCAATGAAGGCAAAAGTTGAACAATACTCTCAGCTGTGCCAGAAAACATCACTAAATGAGAACTATGAAAGACAGCTGGAAAAGAATGATTAAAAATGAAAAGATTTGTAGAACTCAGACTAAGCCACACATGTTCAGTACCCCACAATTAAGAACACACTCCTTAAAGACAGACTGCACCAACAAGAGGAAGGTCATGGCAAGGTCCTGCTGTCATGCTCATTTATCTGTCTCTAAATGCTCTCTGAATGTGAACAGGAGATCAGGCACAGCATTGTGCAGGAAGGAAACATTGATCAGTGTGTCACTGAGCAGTATGTGCATTTGATGATGATAAGAAAATTAATCATATTTATCTGATAGTCACCAGACTTTAGACTTTGATAATCAGTAAGAATTTCAAATAGTTAATAAAAAAATCTTTAAAATTTTTAATTTGTACTAGTTTTAAGGAGAAAAACTATCTCTACAAACTTTCCCTAGTCATTTTTGAGTCACAGAGTAATACAAGTAAAACTGCAATAAATTAAGAAACCATCTCCATAGAGTCTTGAACTAAAGAGGCAATTAAAACTAAGATTACAAAGTTAGGTATAAGGGCACATGTTTTTAACCCAAGCACACCAAAGACAGAGGCATAGTGATCACTGTGAATTCTAGGCAACCATGGTTACCTAGTGAGACCCTGTTTCAAACAAAGCAAAACAAGAAAACAGAAAAACTATGATTAGAGAATATTTAGAAAATGTTGACAATGGAGGTGCCCACATGGGAAATAGCAAAACCTGGCATTGATCACATGGTGACCTTTGCTGCTTGACAAAATTCCATCATTTCAACAATGTGGATCACAATTTTCCAGCACC
>NW_004949482.1:16960-17935 GCF_000317375.1 Microtus ochrogaster | reverse complement strand
TTTCTTTCTGATAACGAAATGGCCTTTGGTACCATACCACTATCTTATCTCAACAGGTTGTACTTTATTTAATTTACAACTTTGTTTAAGTTCCAATATTCTGCCAATTGTTTTTCAACATACATTTAAGAATAATTTTACATAAAAATTTGGACACTGAACTAACCAATTCTTTATTCATTATTATTAAGAATTTTTATGGTGAAAAGTTGCTCCACCATAATTATTAATAGGAAGCTTCCCTTTTACTTTTGAAATTTCTTTCCTTCTTGTAGATAGAGCAAATGAGTTTCCATGTATAGTATTGGTGGTCAGAACAGAAGAAATAACTGAATTTTGTAATATTATTGGAATTTTTGGTGCCTAACTATTCGCTCATAGGTTGGGAAAGCTTCATATATATTCAGGAACTTTTCATTCTACCCATGCAGACATAATTAATCAATCACTGGGATTTTATTTTACCGAGTTAGACTGTTTCAAAAATTCTATCACCATATCATATTAATATCTTTTCTCAAAGACAGCATGTGTTTACAGATTATTTTTTCAACCCTGCATGGCATTTTTTATTTGAATTAAATGGGGCCTAGTCCAGCCTAATTAAATCAACATGTTTATGAAGTCACAGTACATTTTAAACATTAGGCTTCAGGAAATTAATTTTATTGCTGTTTTTGCTTTAGAGCTTTCAAATTGCTTTTAATTTTTATGAGAGAATATTAATATACTTTAACGTATATAAATATACATGTAATTTTATCAAATACCTACATATGTTTTTTCCTAAATTTTATAAAAGATTCTTTTACACTATTTCCTTGGTTATTTTCTGCTCTTCAAAGTAACTACTTAGAATTCACAGCTCATTTTTTGACTATTACCCACGCATTTCCATATAATTCATCTGCATTTTCACTTTTTCATATTATTTTCTTGTCTTTATTGGTTAAATTCCTCAGGGTGCCTGCCTCG
>NW_004949482.1:14554-15905 GCF_000317375.1 Microtus ochrogaster | reverse complement strand
CAAAACAACTAATTAAAAGTAGACATGTGTTTGATGCTTTGTAGGAGATTACTTGCCTAAACTGAGCTTGGCCCTATATGGTCCCATAAAAGAGAAAGGAAAAAGAAATAAAGAAACAGTGAAACAATTACTTTTAAGTTACATATTCCTACTATAATACTGTGTGCATATTAATGTTACTTGATACATTATAAAGTGTTATATATATAACGCTTTATATGTTATACATTGAGATATAGATACATGTTTATGGCTATGTGTAGACTTAGCCTGCTATCCCAGCGTTAGGGAAACTGAGGTAGGAAAAGAATCATGAATTTGAGGTCAACCTGGGATAAGGGGTGAAATTCTGACTCAAAAACAAACAAACAAACAATCAAGATTACAATGGAGTTGTGGATGGCAATACAAGCATAGTGCCAAGAAACAGAGGATGATTCACAGACAAGAGTTTCTGCTTAAGATATTGGTCCTCAGTTAATTAAAGAAGCCTAGAGTCCTAAAACACAACTTTTGGTTGTTAAGTAACTCTTGTGTCCAGATAATACAGCTCCAACAGATAAAGCAACTGGACCATGTATTGACCACCTTAAGTTTCCTTAGATTTACATTAGTAACAACCTACTCATAAGCACTTTCTGGACATCATGCAGAAATGGAAGTATCAAAAGTCTAGGGCATAGTTACTGGAATGTCACATATAATAAAAGGCTCTGTTCATTGTCACATATAATGAAAAGCTTTGCTCATTTTCACATGATAATCTCATTATTCTTATCTAGTAATTTATATCATATATGGCCAGATGGCTCAGTGGTATAATAAATGAGAAAATAAGCTGTCTGCAGATATTAAAAATGGCTTGCTTCTCATAGAGATTCATTCCACTTAACCACAAAAGAAAGCCTATTAATTAGACTTTTGAATCCCATTAGGAAAAACAAATACCAATACTTAACTGCTCAAATATGACATGATAGAAAATTGCTAACATAATTAGATTTTTAATAGTGTTAATGACTCTTGTATCTTATTAATAAGAATTAAAACTAATGTAATATTATATGAAGAAAAATTGCCACTGTATGCTCTTCTGCAGGGAAATGTAGCACGGCTATGTCTGTTTCCACATGAAGGGGTTTTAATTTTTATTCCCTTGCAGTTGTAATATAACTCACATGTTTCCTCACTTAATATATTATCCCTGACATTATGTGACAGGAGGTCCTGCAAGCATGCCATTTAGGATTGCAGTCTCATTAGATAGCCCAAGTCAAGCATGATGTTGACTCTGACCATAAAACTATTCATGTCAAAGGCTGAAATGCCTTTTCTCTGTCCTGTTTTTCTA
>NW_004949482.1:11723-12176 GCF_000317375.1 Microtus ochrogaster | reverse complement strand
ATGTAATATTTTTCTTACTGCACCAAGAAAAATAGGGTTAGCCATTATTCCCTTATTTGGTTCAAGTTGCTGTAACAAAGTAAAATAGGCTGGGTGGCTCACACATCTGAAAATATAAGGTGGAGAGGCTGGTGGATGTGATTGTTACACGAGCCTTGCTCTGACCTCACTTGTTATAGCAAGCAGGTCTCTCCAAACCTCTTTCATAGTGCCACTAATTGCATTCCCCTGACCCAACGGCATTCTTGCTTCCCAAAGACTTTTTCTCCTGATGCCGGCACAATGGAGATGGTGATTCAGTGTGTCCATTTGGAGGGATGTTGTGTGATACTATTCTTTTGGAGACATAAACAAATGTCTCCTTACAAAGAACCCATGGCAGGCCAGGAAGTTGTCGCTCATGCCTTTAATCCCAGTACTTGGGAGGCAGAGGCAGATGGATCTTTGTGACTT
>NW_004949482.1:9105-10017 GCF_000317375.1 Microtus ochrogaster | reverse complement strand
CAGATTTTAATGCCTATGCAGATTTTCTTACACATGTCCCATCGTGTTGCAGTGTTAACTAGCCATAAGGATGTACAAACCAAGAACATGCAGTCTTCCAATAGATACTAGTAGAAAATAGAATTTAAATTTCTTATGATTACTTTCCCCCTCTTTGTATCGTCATACTGTGTGCTATTATACAGACTGAAATATTGTGTAAAGACAATTTTACAAACGTGTGTCATGTGCTTTGACAGCATTCACCTCTCTCATATTCTCCTGTCTGCATTTCCCCTCCTGATTTTCCCATTCATTTTCCCCAGCAAGTACACTATTGGATTCTATATACATATGTTATTTTATGCAACTATACAGAATGTAGATACACAAGTGGGCAAGAGCTGTTGATAATATTCTCATTCCTCAGTAGTATGATCTGGCTTTGGTTCAAAAGGAATAGAACAAATAATCTAGTAAATTGTTTTATAGTACAAGGGTCTGAGGTATTTCCTATCTGTGGGTGTTTGAAAACTCTTAGATTCTTAATTTACAACTTAATGATAATGAGTATAATAAAGTGAGAAACAGGTCTTATGCATGTTGTCATGGTCTTTATGAGTTCATATGTGCATCAGCCCTATTATGTCTGAAAAGTGCAGTTTCCTCATTGAAAAAGTTTCTCCCTAATCAAAAATATAATTGCAATTGATAGATGCAAGAAAAGAAAAAAAATAGTTTTCTTTAACAGGTTGACACTAAGTATACCAACCACACTCTAAGGTGGACGCCACGCACAGGAGTAGTTAACCAAGAAAATCAACTTCAGGGGTTTTGTTTGTTTTGATATTTATTTATTTGAGAATTTGAAAGATAGATAAATGATAGATAGATAGATAGATAGATAGATAGATAGATAGATAGATAGATAGA
>NW_004949482.1:5762-6970 GCF_000317375.1 Microtus ochrogaster | reverse complement strand
TTATGTGATCTATTAATTGACAGAAAGACTGGTTACTGTGACTATTATATTTGACTTCATAAAAGTAGCATACATAAAGAATACTAATCAAGGCCCTGTGAAAATAGTTGAGCAGATAAAATGACTTTCAAACATGGTGATCTGAGTTAAATCTCTGGAAGACGTGGTAGAAAGTGAGAACGCATGAAAGTTCTTATGACTTACACACAAACACACAATCGTGCATGTGTGTTGTAACAGATGTAAACACACATCGATGAATATAAGTGACTTTATTCTTTAAAGACCACTAATGAAATACTGATACCATGCATGTGTTAAGCAGTGGTGCTGGACTCTGTATCTGATAGTGGCAGTTGTGTTGTTAGAAAATATATTTTTGAAAAGTGTCTCAATATCAGCTTGACTCTGTGACCTCATTGAGACCAGCATTCCTCAGGTCCACATCCCATGTCCGACAGCAGTACTAGTGTTGAGTTGGATGAAAGAGTAAACTGGATAGGATCAAAGATAGTGAGAACAAGAACTAGTTTGCCAAAACAATGGATAATGAGAGAGAAAGGGAGACCTCCTGTAGAAAATAGCAGACATTTTCAGGTTAGACCTCAGGGGAGTGGTGGAAGTTATTGTCAAGGAGAGACAGCCAACTTTGGACAAGATACAAATATTGATCCTTTAGCTGAAACAGTGACAGAACCTGTATTCTTGTTCGTTACAACAGCCACTCTGAGCTCAGACAATTGCAGTGCTGTCCCTGGGGTTATAACTTCAGATCCTGATATTTCAAGTAGAAACATTACCAGGAAACATAAAAGCAAGGTAGATTAAAGAGAACTAAATTGGAAGGTTAAAGTCAACAGCAGAAGAATAAGTAGTTATTTTCATTTTTTATAAGCAGATTTTTTATTGATACATTTAAATCCTAATTTTTGTTTCTTTATATCTGTGTCTCTTATGCATAATACACATGGAAATACTGTTACTACCATGTTCCTCATTAGATGGATTATCTTTCAGACTGGATAAGCATAGTTCTATTTACCTTGACTACTGATTATGCAGGAGACGAGACAAACATATGTTCATTGAGCAGATAAAACCCTATTTTTGGTTATTGACCCTTCAATTGAGAAAGGTACTAGTATTTATAATTGCTTCATGTCATTTTTTAAATTCACATAGCTCATACTAAAAATTATATATATATA
>NW_004949482.1:2892-4372 GCF_000317375.1 Microtus ochrogaster | reverse complement strand
CCTAGAATGCTAAAAGCATTGCTTGCACATAGTCTCCGAGTCTTTCTACTTCCTTAGTGACAATATGCCTATTTTCTTGTGTTGTCACAACTTTTGCATTCCAGGCTCTGATTAGTTAACTTATTCACTGTCCTTTCTAGTATTCATGATCTATGCTGTCAGTCTCTATCTCCTAGACACTCAAATATTTTCATGCCACCATAGCCCATCTCCTTGCAATGTTAGCAGAATTATTCACTTGATCGTGATGCTCAGTAGACACTTCAGTCTTTATTGAAGTACTGTCTCTGTATTAGCTAATATTGAACGTGTTCAGTGCCTTCTTAATTTTCTTTCCTATATGTTTTTCTGCATATGTCTTTTCTTACTGGCCCTTTTTTGGAGTGCTTTTGGCTTCATTCCACTTGTGTTTATTTTTACAAAGTCAATTGGTACTCTCATTGGATTCTGGCTGTACCATCTCTTACTGCTCTTTCCACTACTCGGCACCATAGATTATCAGTGCTGAGGTCCTAGATTCTGTGTCATTTCAGCGGTGTGCTAAGTAGGAGTAGGTCTTTGACTCATACTCCCTGAGCAAAAAGATATTTGACTTTGAAAAACTTTTTACTTTTTATGCTTTTTATGGAGATGAGCATAGGAATGTCACTCACTGTACTACGAAGATTGAAAGTCCTTAAAGTATGTTGTCCACAATCTGATTTGCAGTTGTTTAAGGAAGATTAAAAACAGTGAACTAGAAATACCTTCATGTCTTGATCAAACATGTTCTTCCATATTTGAGTGGCATGTCTGAGATCTGGAGCTATCAATTCAGTGTTTTTCTTTTCTTTCTCTAGAGTGTCTTCCATCACCACATTGCAGTATCTTCGTACTGCCTCTGCCCCCTACATAACTGTTATTAGATGTGCTATTCTGCACTGAGTGGTTGTGTCTATCTACATACACTACCAGTTACATAGCTTTAAAATAGATATCCACAGTGCTTTTATCTAACACTTTAAGTCAGATGGGTGGAGTCAAGCTGCACATTTGAACTACCCTTCATTAAAACATTATAAAAAAAAACCATTTTATTCCCTTCACGTTCTGTAAATTTTTTAAATTGCTTGTGTTTTTTAATCCCTACCTAAATTAAATACATATTTTACTTCACTTCATCTGTTTAGTTTAATATGAAATGTCTTTAGAGGCACATGTGTTAAAAGCTTTTGTCAGCTGATGGGACTTTGGAGAAGTGATTGGGTCATGAGGAGTCTGACCCAATAGGTGGATTAATCTCTTGATGTGTTTATGATTGACTGTACAATTGGAAGAAGGTGGAAACTGAGCAGGTCTGGGCTTGACTGGAGGGGGTAGTCACTGCTTAGTTACATTTCTACTGTTGTAAAGAGGCCATTATCAAGGCAACGTGTAGAACAAAGAATTTATTGGTGACTTACAGCTTGATAGGTTGAGCCTATCACTATTGTGGTTGGAA
>NW_004949482.1:0-1747 GCF_000317375.1 Microtus ochrogaster | reverse complement strand
AAAAACACAGATAGCTGTTTGGCTGATATATGTCCATACTATCCTCTTCAGGCAAATGAAAAAAGTAATAATTACTTTCCCAGATGTAATATGTTAATGCTTGATTGTGCTCCACAGAATATCTCAAGCTTAAGAAAAATAACAGCCTACCATATTCTTTGACTTTTAACTGCTAGCTATACTGAGGCTGTCCTGTGATTAAAACATTTAATTCACTCAGCCACCTGTTGGTGACAGCAGAGTTACACAAATTCTGGCTTAGGAAGCACATGCAGAAAGCACTGTTCAAGCTCTCAAAACATTTGCAATATAATAGGCAATATAAAAGTTATTTATTAAATGGGGCCATTATAAATACCTTTAAAACACTCTGGATACTATTATTTATACACTATTGTGGACCTTTTGATCCCTCAAACTCATAATGGTTTAGCTAAATAGAAACTGCATTTTCCTTTGATATGTCCCTTACCTCATAAGAAGAAAGCATCAGTATCCCAGGGATAGAGCCATTCATGAGAGAAAAAGGTTTTTTCCTGACAATAAAATATTGGGGGCTAAAAGGTTTTGGTGTTAATTGTACTAAATCCATTATCATGAATTTTTAAAGTGTAAACATTATTAAAATTGTTTTAATATCAGCCTTTTGCCTCAAACAAATTTGAATGTTCATTTATCTCATCTTTATTGTCCAATGAGACAAGTAAGTTAAAAGAAATCCTGCTGATACGTTCAGTGTCAAAATATGGCTTTATCTACTCAGGTATGGGGATTAAATATAGTTCCTAAATATAAACTAATAAGATCAGCTTTAAGAATGTCGGCATCAAAATCTTCTGACTCCAGTCCTTCCTGTTATGTCCTGAATCTAGTTCCCTTCCCATCCTGTCCCTGATACTTCCTCCCATCTTTGCAGAAGCTTCCATTTCTTCTTGTTCTTTCCCCTTTGAAGACACACAAAAGTGCAGGTCTTTATCTTCAAACTCATTCTTTCTTGTTGCTCAGTGTTGTGTGCTCAACAGTTTCCTATGCACTAAAACACGGAAACAATGATAGGCTTAAGTTGTAACTGATAGTCAATGTTTTACAGGACCTCTGTGTTGAGAAGGATGCTGACATTAGGCGTGGTCTCAGAGAGAAAGTCCACTCCAATGACATACTATAATGTACTCAGCATGGACTCAGGGTAGGTGATACTAACACTGCCTTACTTGGGGTTTAGAGCATTGAGCCGCATTTTTTTGCTTGTGCAAGAAATGCCCCTAATCTTATGAGAACACATATTTTTGGGCTCCACACTGCAGCAGATTTATGTTCCTGTATATCTGAAGTATAGTTCAACTACAGACAAGAACTGGTGCTGCTTGTCAGTGTTCCATATTATTCTGATTCTGCTGGTCCAGGGAACAAGCTTTAAAATAGCTGTGGATTGGAGGGATAGCTTACTGGGTAAAGTGCTTGATGTGCAAGCACGAAGACCTTAGTACAGATCCCAGCCCTATTATGTAAGCTGAGGACTTCCCTACTTGTAGTAGGCAGAAACAGGCAGATCCAAGGACTTGCTGGCCAGTCAGTCTAGCCAGTCAATGAGCTTCTGGCTCAGTAAAAGATCCTGTCTCCAAAAATAAGCCTAGGAGCATAGGAAGATACCCAGCTTCAACCTCTGTCCTCAATATGTGCATTAGAAGTACCAGCACTTCAACTGAATATATGCAAACATACCACACACACACACACACACACTCAC
>NW_004949481.1:25142-26692 GCF_000317375.1 Microtus ochrogaster | reverse complement strand
ACCTGTTTGATCATTTTTTCTTGTTTTCCCAGGGTATCATGTATGTATTTACTCATTTCTTCAAACTTTTTGTTATACTTCTCATCCATTTCTATAAGGGCATTTTTCACATGTTGTTTAAGGGACTCTATTGCTTTCATAAAGTCAATTTTTTCCTCTTCTTCTGTTAGGGTGTTCAAGTCTTTCTGTTATAAGATCATTGGGTTCTGGTGTTTTCATGTTGTTTTTAAGATTGTTGGATGAATTCTTGCCTTGGCGCCTGCCCATCTCCTCGTATCAATACTATCTAATGGGTCTTTTTAAAACAGGATCAGGTTTCCCTGCTGGCCAGTTGTCCTGCATACAAAATGCCCTCGCTCCATTTCCTGGCTCCTGCTGCAAGCCAAGATCCCTCTCACCACTCAGAAGTGTCTTCAGGACCAGGACCAGGCTCCACATTTGCCAGGGACTTAGCCAAAAAAAGGCCTACCATTCTGCAGGCCAGCAACCAAAACAGAGAAACTCCGCTGCCCTCTGACTTGAGCTCCCTACCCAGCACCCAAACAGGCTAAACTGGGTGATCCCTCGGCCCTGCTAAAGGAAGGGTGAGTGAAAGAGGCCCCTGGGAACAAGCTGGGATGTTCCAGGGAGAGAGAAGTCTCAGCAGAGGAGGAGCAACCCCAGCAGAGGGTACCAGCCCTCGCAGACTAACCGGGGGTCAAGGGGGTCAGGGAATGCCCCAGCTCTGTTTCCTGTGTCCCGCCCTGGGCCAAGAACATTCTCCCCACTTAGGCGGGTCTTCAGGGACAGGACCAGGTTCTCCGTTCGCCCATGGACCTTGCCAATAAATGGACTACCACTCTGCAGGACAGGCCCCAAAAATCCTACTTGATTTAATTGTAGTGGGGCGATCTGCTCTCAGTGTGGGCTTCACTGTTTCATGCTTGGACTATCCCGCATCCGCTGCATCCTCACGCCAGTGATCTCCGCTGCTTGGGCTTGGGACTGGGCCTCTCTAAGTAGTTCTAACTAGCCTGAAGCACTATATATATATCAGGCTGGCCTCAAACTCAGAGATTCACTGGTCTCTGTCTCCTGAGTACTGGGCTTAAGGGTGTTTGCCACTGGGTCCTATTCATCAAGAATTTAAATTGACTTATGAAATTAAAAAAACAAACAGGATGAGCAAGAGAGCTCAGTCAAGAAAGGTACTAGTTCAATACCCAGAACCAATATTTTATTTATGTTTTTGAGACAGGTATTCTATACATCACCTTGGCAGTCCTGAAAACTCACTATGTAGACCATGCTGACCTCAAACTCAGAAATTTGCCTGCCTTTGCTTTCCAAGTGCTTGGATTAAAGGCATGAACCACTATGCCCAACACTTTATATTTTCTTATGCGCAGGTTTCATGTAGACTCTTCAGCAAATTAATTGAATGCAGCATACTTTCTCCCTTTAATCAAAATTTTTAACATTCTGAGGGAATTCTGTCACCCACTGGAAATTCCAGTTATTATAGACATATCTTTTGTCAAGAAATGCAAGAACTAGCCGGGCGATGGTGG
>NW_004949481.1:17510-25017 GCF_000317375.1 Microtus ochrogaster | reverse complement strand
ATTGTAAAATGCATATAATTCTAAGTGCTAATACTGTGATTGTATATCCTTAATTTTATATACCTGAGCTGAGATATAAAATGTGTATGAGATTGTTTTGATTTCCATCAGAAAGTCTATGCATAAAGAATTAGAAGTTGCTTAAAAACCAATATATAAAAAATGAGCATAGATGTTATCAAAACCAATGTGTAACAAAAGTTTGGATATAGTAGAATGTTTTCCCAATTAATTTCTGTGCTTTTCATTTCTTTCTCATAGCAGGTGAATCTTCTTAAGGTCTATTCCCTATTCATAGATGTTCTTGGTTAAGTCATCCATTTGTCCCTATGAACTACAAATTAGCTTAGGAGATGAAGATCTGATAACAGTGTTTATTTGGAAGTTGTGAATGCAAAGATGAAATAAAACTATGAAATAAAATACTGAACACAGTAACTAAAACACATTTATTTTGTTTCATTATACATTGTATTCAAGAATTATTTTATATTACCTTAAATACAGTTGCACAGTTGTAGATGCTAGTAATGCTATCCTAGGAGGAAAGAAATTACAGTTTTGGCTATGAAATAAAAACTGGACCCCATTTACTATTTTTTATTTTTTCATTTAAATATTAGAACCTCGTGAGCTTCTCTTATACTTTATTAACATACATAAAAACTCATAGAGACTGTGACATGCACGGGTTCAAAGAAGATAAAAAACCTCTTTTGAAGATTTTGAAATTAAAATTATATCACTTATACCTTCCCTTTCTATTCTCAAAAAACATTCCAATATCCTCCTTTTTTCTCTCTCTCATGGTCATGACCTCTTTTTTTCTCATTGATTTTTGTACATATATGTATGTATGTATATGCATATATATGTATATGTATATTCCTAAGTACAATATTATCTGGATGTATAATATTACTTGTATATGTGTTCAGGGCTCAATATTTGTATTATAGAATAAGTTTGTGAGATCTTCCCTGGGGAATACTATTTCTCCTACACTCAGCCTTCTTTAGCTGGCTATAGAGTTAGGCCCAATAGTCTTTTCCCTTCTACTTTGGCATATCTGTTGTTTTGTCTTTGTGTAGTTCATGTCTTTGTGATGATGTTGGTATGATTTTATGGGTTTAAGTTATGACATTACTAGGATTCACAGTCTTGCAGCCAAGCCCTGATCCTCTGACTCTTACAACGTTGTTAACCACATTAAATTTTTTCTAGAACTCTAGGTGTGAGAAATTATTTTATAGATATACCCACTGAGACTGGGCTCCAAAACTCTTCATTATGATACCCTTTGGTTTTCTATAACAATCTCCCGGTGTTAAAAAGAGAAGCTTCCCTTAAAAAGTCAGGGATACCCTTATCTGCATATAATGACAACTATTTAGAGTGTAGTTAGAGATTATACTATTTTTTTTGTGCAAAATGGTGATATAGAGTCTCCTCCTAGATGAATGACCATGTAGCTATGGGCATTTGATTAGGTTTGTGATATTAGACATCATTTATTATGCATTGAGCAAGTTTTACATCCAAATAGAGATTTGTCAGTTACTCCAAAGGTATCCACACCACTACCTCACACTTAGTGTAATGACAGACTAGTCATTGTGGTTGATAATCTTTATAGCTAAAACTACTGGTTTCTCCACTCTTTGGAAGCTTGCATAGTGCCTTCTGGTACCATTAAAACTAGTCTTCATGGAGGAGGTATTTATGTCAGTTACATTGAGGGGTCTCTGAGCCCTGAGCCAGAAGTGCATGGTGCCTTCAGCAGTAGGGACTTACATACACCTCTGGGGATAAAAAAGAACATGAGGAATATACTGTATGTTTTGGGAGTATCTTGGACAATTCTAACCAAAAACAAATTGGTAAATGAACAGGAATTATAGATACAAACATAACCAATAGAATACAAGAGATTGAAGACAGAATCACAGACATTGAAGATACGCTAAAGGAAATAGATTCATTGATAAAAGAAATGTTACATGTGCCCCAGCAGCCTGTGCTTAGAACAGTGAGTTTCTGGGTACCTAGCTGGAGGGCCCTGCTTTCTAGGTCCTAACCCCTGCAGGCACACCCACTGAAGCCCCTGAGACCTGGCAAAGGCTTGTTCACATCCCTAAACATCCCCATTGCATGAGCAGCCACCTAGTTTTGGTCCCACATTCCTCCACCTGGAAGAGGTGAGTGAAAATATTTTTTTAATTTATTTTTTTTCCATTCAAATATTTACACTTCCTCCCCTCCTCCCATTCCCCTCTGGCTCCCCCACTCACCCTCCCTCCCTCTCCCTGCTTAAGAGAGGGCAGGGAAGCCTGCCCTGTGGGAAGTCCAAGGCCCTCCTCCCTATATCCAGGCCTAGGAAGCTTTAAATCCAAATAGACTAAGGTCCCAAAAACCCAGTACATGCAGTAGAAACAAGGCTCAGTGCCTTTATCAATTGCTTCTCAATCAGCACCCATTGTCAGCCACTTTCAGAGAGTTTGATCACATGCTCATTAAGTCCTGGTCCAGCTGGATTTGGTGAGCTCCCATTAGAACAGGCACACTGTCTCAGTGGGTGGACCAACCCCTCACTGTCCAGACTTCCTTGCTCTTCTTCTCCCTCCTTCTGCTCTTCAACTGGACCTTGGGAGCTCAGTCCATTGCTCTGATGAGGGGGCTCTGTCTCTATCTCCATCCGTCGCCAGATGAAGATTCTGTGGTGATAGTCGAGATAATCATCAGTGTGATAGTGTGGCAAGACCAGTTCAGGTACCCTCTGCTCTGCTGCCCAAGGACCTAGCATGCACAAAACTCAAGTCCAAATGGATTAACGACCTCAATATAAATCTGACCACACTAAGCCTGATAGAAGAGAAAGTGGGAAGTAGACTGCAATACATGAGCACAGGAGACCACCTCCTATGTATAACCCCAGTAGTACAGACAACAAGAGCAACAGTGAATAAATGGGACCTCCTGAAATTTAGAATCTTCTGTAAAGCAAAGGACAGTGTGATTTTTAAAAAAATATTTATTTATTATGTATACATAATATTCTGTCTGTGTGTATGCCTGCAGGCCAGAAGAGGGCACCAGACCTCATTACAGATGGTTGTGAGCCACCATGTGGTTGCTGGGAATTGAACTCAGGATCTTTGGAAGAGCAGGCAATGCTCTTAACCTCTGAGCCATCTCTCCAGCCCAGGACAGTGTGATTAAGACAAAAAGGCATCCTACTGAATGGGAGAAGATCTTCACCAACCCCGCATCAGACAAAGGTCTGATCTCTAAAATGTATAAAGAACTCAAGAAACTGGACATGAAAATTCTAATTACCTCAATTAAAAAGTGAGTGGAAATATTATATCAACAATTAATAAATGTTACCTCCTGAAATTCAGAAGCTTATATAAGGCAAAGGACATGGTCAATCAGACAAATTGGTAACCTACAGAATGGGAAAAGATCTTTACCAATCCCATATCAGAAAAAGGGCTAATTTCCAAAATATAAAAGAACTCAATAAACTAGGAATCAGAATACCAAATAATCTAATTAAAAATGGAGTACATATCTAAACAGCAAATTCTCAACAGAGGAATCTCAAATGGCCAAAGACACTTAAAGAATTGCTCAATATCTTTAACCATCAGGGAAATACAATTCAAAACAACTCTGAGATACTGTCTTACACTTGTCAGAATCATTAAGATCAAAACTATGATGACAGTTTATGCTGGAGAGGATGTGGAGTAAGATGAACACTCCTCCATTGCTGGTGGGAATACAAATTATACAATCATTTTTGGAAAACAATATATCAGTTTCTCAGAAAATTTGGAACCAATCTACCTAAAGACCCAGCAATATCATTCTTAACCATATACACAAAAGATGCACACTCATACTTTAAGGACACTTGTTCAACTACATTCAGAACAGCGTCATTTTTAATAACCAGAAACTGAAAACAATCTAAATGCTCCTCAACAGAAGAATGGATAAAGAAAATGTGGTACATTTTCACAATGAAGTACTAGTCAGTGGTAAAAGTCACTGACATCTTGAAATTTGCAGGTAAATGGATGGAACTAAAAAAATAAATAAACAATCCTGAATAACATAACCCAGAACCAGAAAGGTAAACACGGTATATGCTCACTAATAAGTGGATATTACACATAAAGCAAAGGATAACACTTCACAACCCCAAATAAACTAAAAAAGTGTAGGGCGCTAAGAGAGACATACATGGATCCCCCTGGGAAGGAAAATAGACAAGATCTCCAGAGTAATTTGGGAGTTGGGGGACAGGGGAGAGGATAGAAGAGGAAGGGGGGATATAGAAAGGGGGAAGGAAAACATGAGGGATCGAGATGGCTGAGTTGGAGGAAGGACAGAGGTAGAGAACAAGGAAAGAAATATCTTGATAGCCATTATGGGGTTAGCAAGAAACCTGGCATTGGGGAAATTCCCAGGAATCCACAAGGATGACCCTAGCTAAGAATATAAGCAATACTGGAGAGGATGCCTGAACTGCACTTCCTCTGCAACCAGACTGATGACTACCTTAATTGTCATCATAGAACCTTCATACAATTAATGATGAAGGCAGATACAGAGATTCATAGCTAAGCATTGGACCGAGATCCCAGAGTCCAGTCAAAGAGGGAGGAATAACAATGCGGGCAAAGGGGTCAAGACCATGGTGGCGAAACCCATAGAAACAGCTGACCTGAGCTAGTGGGAGCTCACTGACTCCAGAATGACAGCTGGGGAGCCTGCATAGGACTGTAGGACTGAACTAACCTTCTGTATTGTTCCAATTTTAGTATATTTTCTGCCAAAGTGAGCAAGAACTAGGCCCTCTGAATGACACTCTCTGGGTGACAATTGGGTGCCTTGGGCAGTTTGTGAGACCAGTGGCATTGGGAGCAGGATTTATCCCTAAAGCTTAAATTGTCTCTCTGAAGGGATACCTTGCTCAGCCTAGATGCATGCGTGAGAGCCTTTGTCCTGTGTCAATGTGATATGACACTGTTGACTCCTGCTGGGACCACCTAACTTTCTCTGAGGGGTGGGTAGGGTTGTGATGGGGAAAAGTTGAGGGGAGCATGAGGAGGGGAGAAAGAAGGAACTGGGATTGGTATGTAAAATAAAAAGGATGGTTTAAAAAAATAATGAACCAGATTGAAAAAAAAAAACTAAGTTGATTGTTTAACATAATTTAATTAAGAACAAAAAGTGTAGAATCTGTGTCTAATAAATGAGAGTATATAAAATATGTCTTGTAGGAAATCTTGTTTTTTGAACACTAAATCTTTACAGAAACTCATCTATTTTTTAAATTTTAAAATTGTCAAGACCATTATTTGATAAACAGTTAAAATTATGTATAGGATTGTGTACATATGATTTTATGGTACTTATAGTTATTTGTAATATCTAATATACATTTTATATCTATTTTACCTTTATATAAATGTTTGATCATCCAAAACTTTTTATTTAGGTTGGTGCCTATTAAGCCAAGTAATATACATGTAGAAGTTTGAGTGTGAAATATTCTCTCAAAGGTTTAGGTGTTTAGATCTTCGGTTTCCATTTGGTGGTCCTATTTGTGAGGCTCAGGAGGCATAGCCTTGCTGTAGAAAGTATGTAACTTGCTTGGGTTGGAGCATGCTTGGACATTATGTGGTCTTGCCACAGTTCTGTTTGCCATTCTTTACCTTCTTATTATGTAGAAGATGTGAACTCTCAGCTTTCTCTTTCTGCATTTATACCTGCAACTTGCTTCCAGGTTTCCCAAACAAGATGGGCTCTATAGAACCATAAGCTACAATAAATTGTTTGAAGCTTGGAAAAGAAAGGAAAAAAGTGTTAAATACAACAAATTTTTAGCACATAACCAAAAAAAAATTAAAGGAGGGCTTCTCATGCCTGCTGTTGGGGTTTTTTGAGAGCTGGTTTTTGGTTCGTGGAGTGAGTATTGTCAGCTCAGGTGAGAAAATTTTATTTAAACTGTGTATGTGTATTCATATAAAACTTATATGTATTACATTTTTAGATAAATAGTTAATAGCTTGATCCATTGTGATTTTTTCAGACATCCTTATTTTTGTTTAACCCTCTCCATCCTTCTCTTGTATTTATATACTTCTGCCATGCCTAATTTGAGGCCCGCTTTTCTCATTTTCCCATCAGTTCATCTGTATGCTGTTACTCCCTTCACTGTTGTCCCTCTACAAAAACACACTGGATCCTTTTGCTTTCTTTCTTTCCATGGATATTCCAGGATATGTATTAAATTATGATAGTTTGAATTTAGAAGCATCTAGTGGCATTTGTCTTTCTGAGTCTGGGACACTACACTCAGTATGTTCTTTGGTAGTTCTGTCTAAATTATCTGCAAAGTCCATGATTTTGTTTTTCTTTATAGCTGAATAATATTCCATAGAGTTTATGTACCGCCTTTTTAATTTCTATTGGATTTTTAGGTCTTTACTAGTTATTGTGTAAAGAGCAGCAATGAACATGGCAGAGCAAGTATTTGTACAGTTGAATGTTGAGGTCTTTGGCATATAACAAGGTTTGGTAGAGCTGGATCATAGGAGAAACTTATTTTTAGAGTTTTGAAAATTGTGCCCAGTAATTTGCATACTGACTGCACCAGTTTGCAATCTCACCAACAATGAAATTTTTAACTGCCACCTTTTCCTAGCATTTATTTTCAATCCTTTTGTTGATTTTTGCCTGAGGTAAGATCGAAGAAAAATGCTGATTTTCTTTGCGTTTCCCTATTTGCTAGGGGTGATGCTTTCAATATCAATATGGAGAGAATTTATTGAAAGGATTAGTGTAGAAAGGCAACTGGATTTACATGCAAATGGACTACTCATACAATTATAATGGCAATGACAAGTCTCTTCTTGATGTAGCTAAATTTACCTCTCTATATTTTAATAGTAAGATATGAGCAGGCAAGCTGTTTATGAACATATATTGTAGTAAGTTTATATAAATTTCAAGCCATATTTTTTGTAGAGCACAAATAAAGTTATATTGTACAAAAGATGGTTGAATATTTATGTCTCAAGACAAAATTATAGTCAACCAGATATTTCTCATATTTTTCTTTTTAGTTCTTTGAGATTTTCATACAGTTATTTATTGAATTCCTTCCAGTCCCATTTTCTGTTCTTCATGTGTATTTTTATCATATATAGAATTTGGTCCCTCACATTCTGATTCTTCCTTACTCACTGGTTCTTTGATTGATATGCCTCATTCACACATGGACAAAAGAAGATGATTCTTCAAAATAAAATGTCTGTTCACAGTTCTCTTAAGAATCATGCATACCAGAGCCTTGTCACTGAATTCCTACTGTGAGATTTTCATAGAACCCAGAAATTGAGAAAACATAATTTTGGAAACTTTTATCAGTGTACAATACAATTTTTATTATATTTACATTTTTTAATTTATTTATTTATTAAGGATTTCT
>NW_004949481.1:14332-17084 GCF_000317375.1 Microtus ochrogaster | reverse complement strand
AAAAAAAATAAAAAGAATATTGAATATGAAAGACAAAAATACTAAAGTCTTTCTAGAGGCAGAGGCAGAATTCAGCATATAAGGAAAATGAAAAAGTATCTCTTTTGGAAACATTAAGCTCTTTCTAGCCATTTTAATAAAAAAGTGTTTTAAACACCCAAACACATGCAGAAAGAAATACTAAAAACTCAGGGGAATAAGAATAACTCTCCCAGATTGGTCATCTCTTAGAGAAACCTCTATAAATCTACTGATAACACAGTAGGAAGACTTGGCTTTTTAATTTTTCTTGCATCCTGAAGCCATGCTGATGGCAGAACCTGAGAAGAAATGCTAACATGCTTTCCATAAACTGTTTTCTCTCTCGGGTGTACAAGGTAGTCAGACACAAATGGAATTTTGGTAACCATGAATGGACTTCTCTAGAAAGAATAGGTGATACCTAACTTCAGACTTTTCTCAGATGTGCTGCCTGGTGATCTATTTAAGGTACATTTAAACATTTTCACTAATGAGGTTAAATTATATGGAGTGCTTTTAAGTGTGGATGCTGTGTGTAAGGGTACTGTGTTTAAAGCAAGGAAAGTGCATACTATTCACAGCTGTGTATATGGGTTACATACACTCTGGTGTTCAGACTCCTCATCATTAGTGTGGATATCATGATTATATTATTGTGAGAAATGGATACATCTGTGATGAAAATGAAATATTTAGAACTCAGAAGACAGAACTTTTCAACTAATAATTTCTCAGATGCTCAAAAAACAGTTGTCAGAGTGAGAACATTGTCGTTCCTTCTTTCCTTTATTTTTCCTCCTTCCTTCCTTTCTTCCTTCCTTCACATGAACAACTGCTTCTTTAAGTCTAATAAAACTAAATACATTTTCAACTTGTCATCTTGAAGTTGAAAGCAAAGACACATGATAAATGCTGTTTTCTATTATCCCTCCATTAGCAGTTTAAATGTATTTTGGAAAAATTGTTTCAGCAAGTAATACAAGTGTTCTTACTCTTCTATATCATTGCTTAGAAAATAATATGCTTGAAGTTTTGTAAGGAATGATGACACAGGACCTGGGTTAGTTGGAGTGTTTGTCAATGATAGATAATATTAAACATATTTTTCCATAACTGGACACTAGGTATGGTACAGGGAAGGGTTCTAAATCAGGAAGAGTGCCTTAAGTCCCTGTGTAGTCTGCTGGTTTAAGTATGCACACTTAACTTTCTCTGGGCTATAGAAGGTGCTTCTGAACTGTTCAGAAAAAAAAAAAAGATTGAAACTGCTTTGGTGCTCATGGTGGTGACTCAGTCTCTCTTAATATAAACAAAATCACACAAATAGAAAGAACTTTTAGAATTCCTTAGCAAAGCAATAAAAGGGAACAGTAAATTCCTTTCCTGTTTCACAAGAACAGCAAGACAAGCAAAACTGAGGCATATTGGGAAAACAACAAAGAAAAAAAAATTAGTAATCTGAAGAGAATACTTTGCCTAGAGAGTGGCAGAAAGGAATTTATGTAGCTATTAGCTACACAGCAATATGATTTTTACTGCTAAATAATAATCTTAGGTAAAAAATATGCCGGTTTTGTATAATTTTATCATAGAGGACAATTACCAGTAACTTTTAAATTTATCAATATTCTTTGTGACCACAATATTAAGTTTTTCACTTGAAATATACTTAAAAGCAACTATTCAGAATGATATTTTTCTACTCATTCCCTTGATAGGTCTGAATGTTTTATAAATTTTGCAGTTAACAAAGACATTGCATTAATTTCTGATATTAATATGCTATCAAAAGCAATGGGGCTAAAGAAAACGGGAAGGAAGATTTGTAATGTGGACAGCAGGACACAGGGAATCAAATTTCTCAAGTTCACTACTCTAGAACATGGCTCGGTGGCCACAGTTGTGTAGCGAGGGATTCTGAGCAAGACAAGAAAAAGATGAGGATCTTACAGTGTCTGACTGTTAGAGAAAAGAAAGCAATGGAATGTCTGGGAATAAATACAGAGAACGTGAGTTAGTTCCTATATGAGAACATGGAAACGGAAGCCAAAGAGCAAAAGAAAGTTTTAAACAGTTGAATTTATGGTATTGCCATTTGTGAAAAGATTATAATACTTTTCGAAACTCTTAAAGATAAGATTATATGGACTGAGAAGTCTGTATTTAGGACTATATTTTATATGCTTGCACAGACATACATGAAACAACAAACGAGGAAAAGAAAACTCACTAATTTGAAATTGAGAAAGTGTGGGTGCATGGGAGTCTGTGGAGGAAAGAGAGTGAAGGCCAGAAAATGATATATTTATACTATAATCTCAGAAATATCATTGTAATGTTAAAAAGGAAAAATCGTTACTGTCAGATGCTATGTGGTTACCCTGTTGGCTTCACTTTTGCCAGTGAAAGCTTTGCAAATCTCAGGGTCATTTACAGTAATTTAAAGAAAAAAGATTTTAATTGTTATGTTTAATTTTAAATATCTGGTTCATAAAAGCTAAATCCATTATTTATAACAAATAAATGTTATTTTATGTTTTTCCTTCTATATTAAATACATTCAAATATTCATGAGTGGATAGTTAATCCTCTATTTTTCACTTAATTTAGTATTAAAAAGCTGATGCTCCATATTATTACTTCCTTATTAAGTGTATTTTCAATAGAATCATAGTGTTATTTTAGTTTGTAATAGTCTTATAGAAACAGCCACCTTATTATGATTGTTTTA
>NW_004949481.1:12305-13842 GCF_000317375.1 Microtus ochrogaster | reverse complement strand
TTTTTGAATGATAGTTTGTAGAATGTGTTGATAGGAAATAAGGCTTTGGCTTGGTATGGTGACCCAGGATTGAAATACCAACATCTAGAGAGAAAATAGAAGATCTGAAATTTAAAGTCTTCCTAGACTAAGTGATATGTACAAAGTTCCCACAACAGTGGTGTCTTTGCGTACAGCCTGGGCTGCATCAGGCCTTTTCACCCTCTCTTCCTCCAATGTCTGTCCTTAACACAAAATAGAGATATACTCATTTGTCTTTCATGGACCCAAAACGCTGAAGTCTGGTAGTTCAATAAATGGTACATGGCTATTCTACAGAGAGTCTTTCTCTCACTCATTTAATAACAGAAAGTGAGCTATTTTTCTTTTTACTTAAAATTTTACTTAGTCTCATTTTATGTTAGCACATGACAGTGTTGATGATAACAGAATATCACTCACATAGTTTTACATGAATCAGATACTGCTTTACTGTGAATACCTTTGTCAAGATCATAAAATAAACATTAAAACCATATTTACCTAGACATTTTATTTATATTTAGCTTAATCTTGAATTAAAACCCCTTTAATATTATAGGAATAAATCTATACTGCACACTCTGCTTAGGTCAATTATGTTTTCAATGGTTTAAAATCACAACCCTTGTGATCAGAAACCACAACTACATTATATTTATTTTCCACAGTGGATGTGTTAACATGTGCTCTGAAACTTGACTCACTGGGAAATGTTAGTGTCTTTTTTGTTTGTAACAAATAAGAATTGACAATCTTAATTAAAATTATAAATATGAAGCTAAATTCACTTAATATTAAAATTAGCATAGGGTTATACTTTCTTTGGAATTCCTCGGTTTTCTACTTATAAGAAAGCTCGCACAGGAGTAACTAACTTGGACCAGTAATTTTAAGAACGTGAGGAGGCACAGTGTATTGAAATGGTTACAACTCACTAACACATTTAAAAATAATTTGCCATGTAAATTATTATGAAAAAAACAATAGTCAATTTTGACCACATATGAGCAGGAATTACAACTAGCAGTATCTTAACTTCTCTCTGATTATATGTGACAATTTGTTCTAAACACTCATTTATATCTATGCTTTTGATTCCATCTTTATTTTTGTGACTTTTCCCTAAAACATTTAGGATGTACCTACTTATAAAATACATAAGAATGAAACTCAAGGTGTCTAGAACATTGAGAATATAAAGTAAGATAATCCACCATGACAGTTTTAGATTTCAGTACATGTCTCAGAGTCTGGAGTAGCTGTTGTTTTCATTTGCATTTACATTGTGTTGAAAGACCCTCGGAGAGGACCTTTTTTCGGGGAGACCTCCCCAACGCCAAGGAACAGGCCGAGACCGCACGGATGCAAATCACTAGAGGTTTATTGAGTAGACACAGGTATCTGTGGGCAGCAAGATCTCTCGGAAGACTTGCGCGCCTGCCAACTGGAGGGCGGGCTTTTTATAGGGAAGAGCAAAAAGCAAGTTTTACAGAAGCAAAAGCGTGGTTATCGGTCG
>NW_004949481.1:6543-7043 GCF_000317375.1 Microtus ochrogaster | reverse complement strand
TTGGGTGACTGTCCAGGTAGCGAGATGTCTCTGTTAATTCTAGAGTTTTGGAAGTTGCTTACAATGTACTTTCTGTTTACTTAGATAATATCATATCCTTCTGAAATCTTTGATGGAGTTGAAGAATTTATACTTATAGTCATAGTTTTCCTTAGTTATGATAATAAAGTATATATAAATATTGTAACTATAATTTTCGTTTGATACCCATTTTGTTATATGTAATTTTACTTTGTTGAAGTTTAAACCTTCCTTTTATTTAAACAGAAAAGGCAAAATGGTGTGAGAGGTCATTCTGTCTGTGTGTTGCTTTCATTGGTTAATAAAGGAACTGCTTTGGGCTATAGCAGAGCTGTAGGGGAACAGAGCTAGGAAGGGAAAATGAAACAAAATTCTTGGAGGAAGAAGGCAGAGTCAGAGAAAGACACCATGGACCCTCCATCAGAGATAGACATGCCAGAACTTTGTTGGTAGGCCACAACCTCATGGTGATATACAGA
>NW_004949481.1:2103-3328 GCF_000317375.1 Microtus ochrogaster | reverse complement strand
ACCTAGAGTGGCTCCCAGGAGACCAAGGCGATGTCCCCAGTTAGTTCCTTGGGCAGCTGAGGATAGGGAACCTGAAATGACCCTATCCTATAGCAATACTGACGAATATCTAAGAATATTTCATTTAAAACACTACTTCCTCCCAGATTAGGCAGAAGATGTGGCATAGGCAGGCATTGGACTAATGACTATAGGTCAACAAGGAATATTCATGGTAATTCCTTACCCTCAGGAAACTCCCTGAGGGGCCTCTTGCAGGCAGGCCCCTATACCAAATTGAGTCCCTATGCTAAATTCAGTTCAGTCATTTCCTTCCATCTTAGAGGAAACTCCTTCCCAGAGTAATTAAAAATGTAATGCCTTTTTTAAGGAACAACACTGTTCTTCATATTAGAATAGCTATAAAAGAGAGAACAAAAAAATTCTGAAGAAACCATAAAGCAAGTATTTTGGCAAGCATATGTAAACAAAGACCAAAATTAAAAACACAGATAAATTGATATGGTATTTACCTCTGTATGCTGTGATTGCCATTAATGAACAAAGAAAATTGGCTTGGTCTGTTGATAGAGCAGAACTTAGGTAGGTGGGGAAAACTAAACTGAATGCTGGAAGAAAGAAAGTCACAGAGATGCTGCCGCAGATAGACATGCTGAAACTTTACTGGTAGGCCATGACATCATGGTGATATACAGATGAATAGAAATGGGTTAAATTAATATGTAAGAGTTAGCCATCAAGAATATAGAGCTAATGGGACAAACAGTAATTTAATTAATAGAGTTTTTGTGTGATTATTTCAGTTCTGGGCAGAGGGAACCAACAAGCAGCTCTCTTCTCCAACAATAAATGAAGCCATTGAAGGTGTGGTAGACACAGAGGCAAATGTAAAATTAATTTCATCGGAATCTTGACATCCAAATTGGTGTCTTCAGGAAAAAAATGTTCAGTTTCTAGGGATTGGAACTACCCCATGTAAAGCAGAGCATAAGATGGTTGAATGTATAGGGCAAGAAAGACAGATAGGAATAGTGAAACCATATGTTGCTAACATAGCAATGAATTTCTGAGGACATGACTTGTTGCAGCAGTGGAATTCTCAGATTATCATTTCCCCATGTTAGAAAGAAACAATAGATTAAAGTATGTTTCAGGAAAAATAATTATAAGGTTTTATAAAGAACAGTCACTGATCATTCAGGATGTACAAGCATACTGCAACCTA
>NW_004949481.1:0-528 GCF_000317375.1 Microtus ochrogaster | reverse complement strand
TCACTGAATTTATGCCAGATGATACAGAATTGATTTTATTACTTATTTGGGTATAAGATAAAATCAGGAATAGTCATCATTCCATACACATAACATACATCCAATCCCATATGTGGGTGCCAGATCCTCTAGCACAAGGTAATGCATAAATTTATCAATTTTTGCTTGGATAATGTGAAGAAGACCTCAGAATTTCATTAAAAATCATGTTAATAGCTAAGATTTTAAGAAGAACTTTTCCATTACATGGCAACAAGCCAAGGAAATTATAAAGAAATATCCTACTTGTTATTTATGCATTCAACACTACTACCTGCAGGAAGTAACCCAAAGGTTACTCAAAGGAATGCAATCTGGTAGATGGATGTGTTCTGTTTTGTAGAATTTGGACAAGTAAAATATGTACACCACACCATTGATACCTATTCAGGTTTTCAGTGGGTAGTGACTTTGAGTTTGGAAACGGCTGATTCAGTAATCACACATTTGCTTGACATTAAGGCCATCATGCATTATCTTAGCAAATAA
>NW_004949480.1:25276-27058 GCF_000317375.1 Microtus ochrogaster | reverse complement strand
TCAGACAAATATAAACCTCTGAACAGGTCACCATGTGTTTAAAAAGTGTATGTAAGATATAGACAGTTATAAAAAGGAGTAAAGCCTTTAAAGAGACAGTAAAAGTAATATAAAAGAGTATAGTCATAGATCAAAGGAGTAAAGAAAAATAAGCCACATAAAGATGGAATACACTACACAGAGAGTCTGGATTATGTATGTTATTGTGTTTTCTTTGAATTTTTTGACTGCAGAGAAATGTTTGATTCTGGGGGCTGCTAAGGTAAACCAACATATATATTTTAAAGGTATCTTGACTTAAAACTTTAAGTCTAAGGATATGTTACTTTGGAAAAGAGGTTAGCTTTTGTTTCCACAGAAGATGAGAACCTGTGGATTCCTTTCAGGCTAATGTGGTTTGATGAAACAAGACCCCTGAAAGGTCTCCATGAACCCCTAAAAATACTTTGCCCAACAAATAGTAGGAAGTAGTTTGGAGAAAACTACACCCAAATTCCCAAAATTATTGTTTATAAATGTTTATTTTCATTTAAAAAGGTTGATTAAAAGTGATTAATGGTTATAGTCAATTTCTTAAAAAAATAGGATATGATATAGAGATGAATATTTTGCATTGGTATGGATCTTGGTCTATTAATACAAATTTAATGTTGATTTTATCACATTGTGCATATGTATTTCTACTCTGTTTACGGTATTATGTTTATACAGTTCAATTACAAATGTAATGTATAATTAAAAAATACAGATAAATAGTCATTTATAATAGTCAAACTTGTAGTCATCTTAGTTAGGTTTTCTAGCAATACAGAGATATTTTTCAGTTACATAATCTTCAACACTCCAAAGACTACAGAATATGGCATTTAAAATGTTTTAAGAACTTAGTACTTTTCTCAACAGTGAGACATGTCTGCTTCTGGCAGCACCAATTATTTCAGAGAGATTGGAGAGCATTGAAGAAACTTGTTATAAAATTTGCCTTCAATGTGACAAGGCTAGCCATTTGGGTAAGAAACTGCTCTTGCCTAGACTGCTTTATTCTATGCTATATGAACTTGGCATGCAGGACCAACAGAAAAGTGACTGCTGAACTTTCCAAATGATGGAATGGTCCTTCAGGGTTCCTGCTCCATAGAAGAGACTGCCAGACATTCTTCAGGACATAGAAGAAAACAACTGATGAACTTTGCCAGTACAAGACAGATCTTCAAATTTCCTGCTTCACTGAAAAGTCTGCCAGGTATTATGAGCCTATAGGCTGAAGATGGATGCCCCAATGTTATGGAAAAATTTTGTGTGACTGTCCAGGAAGCAAGATGTCTCTGTCAATTCTAGAGTGTTTGAAGTTGCTTACAATGCACTTCCTGTTTACTTAGGTAATATTATATCCTTTTGGGGTCTTTGGTGGATTTGAAGACAGTTATAGTTTTCCTTAATTATGATATAAGATAAATTAGATATAAAACTTTAGACTCACAAAGATAGGATAGATGATAGAATATTTTCTTTAATTTTGTCAGATATAAATAGACTAAATATTGCAACTGTAATTCTTGCTTGACCTGTTTTATTATATGTAGTATTACTATATTAAAGTTAAAACCTTTCTTTTGAATTAGACAGAAAAGGGGAGATGATGTGGGATGTCTTTCCATATATGTGTTGCTTTTATTGGTTAATGAATAAATTTGTTTGGGTCAATGGTTTAGCAGAGTAAATCCAGGTGGGAAATCAGAGCAGAGAGAGAGAGAGAGAGAGAGAGAGAGAGAGAGAGAGAGA
>NW_004949480.1:21647-24821 GCF_000317375.1 Microtus ochrogaster | reverse complement strand
CTAGCCACCATTCTTTCCTCTCTGCTGTAGTCTTCTCGGAGTTCAGCCTTCCACATAGAATGCTAGGCACGTGCAGACACATTCTCATGTACAGAGTCACAAGGCTTGAGGAGGGGAGGGGGGCGACACTGTCCACTGATCCCACAAGATCCCGCAGACTGGGACAATCAACATGAACTTACTCCTCACAGTCCAAGATCAAGGCACTGGCAGCTACTGAGGGTGGCAGGGGCTTCATTCCCCCACAGAGGGCTCCTCTTTCTGCATTCTCACACACTGGAGGACACACTCCCCAGTCTCCTTCTCAAGAGTACACTCAAGAGGGCTCTATTCTCATGACCTTGCCACCCCAGCGGCCCCGCCTCTCCATCATCTTGGGGGTAGGATTTCCATATAGGGATCACAGGGAACGACAAAGAGCCCATTTCCCACTTTGGATCTTCTGCCATTCCTGTACAACTGAGTCCTATTCAGAGTCAGAGCTAACCCTAAGTGTGGCCTCCTTTAAAGGTAGTAACAACCCAAATGAAATGTCTTCCTAAGCTCTGTGTTCAATCACACGCCGCTTGCACGTCACTTGAGATATTTTCTCCCGTGTACTAAAGTACAGAGTCTTAAAAGAAAAGACACTCAGCTTACACTTTGTACATTGACCTTTCTTTAGTAAAATTAAAAGTATTATTTATTTTGTGTGTCCGTGGAATGTGCACCACAGCATGTGGAAGTCAAGGGAAACACTGAGGGAGTCAGTTTTCCCCTCTTGAAATGAGGGTTCAGGTGATCCAACCTAGATCATCAAGCTCGGCAGCAAGCACCTTTACCTGCTGGGCCATCTTGCTGGCCCCTAAATTTATCTTTCACCCTTGAAATCCAGCACAGTTTCTGAGTCATGGAAATATGAATGCATATGGTCTGTGGTATTAACAACTCTTGCTTCTAACTAAGTGAGAAACTTTACAAATTGGCTCAACAAAGAGTTATCTCCTTTGCTAGGGAAATCATATCAAGAAGAACAAAAATGGCCCCTATGCCAATACAGCTAATATCTGTCATTTAGCTCCCTCCGACACTTTGACTTTTTAGGCTATGTGCAACTCTGCTAGAAGAAAACTCTTATGCTAAAAATTTACCAGATGACACCCATGTTGACAGTGACAACAATTGCAGAACCCTCGGTACCATCTGGTTCACCTGTTGTTAGGCAAATAACAGAACTGGAAGGGACAGGTAAGGGAAGCAAACCCGAACTTTAAATTCACTCGGCGACACCTGCTAGGTGTGTATGCATGCTGACTCTTAGTCACGGGCCACATCTGCGGAGTGATGGAATCTAGGCAGACAGTAGCAATGCCGCCACCACCTGCACAGAGAGCCACCCTGTAGCACATAATGGCCATCTGAAACTTTGCTGGAAGGCAAACTCTTCCAGGGTCATCCCGATGTGAGCACAAGCCTGATTTACAACTCCAGCCGCCGAGCGCTCTCGAGCTCCTAAGTGCGCCACTCTTGTCACTAGTCAAATCCTGCAAAGGGGACAGCCGCTCCTGTCACCAACATGCCACAGCTTCTGAACAGAAACCACAGCCCAGGCACTTCTACTCATGAACTCTGACTTAAAGAGCCCTCAGAAATTAAATCCACCACAAATAAAGATGAAATGCAAGGGGCCTTTAGAGATCAAAGACAATTGTTTTGCTAGAAAGTTCTCTTTTTTGGGGTGTGGGAATAAGGAATCTAGAAGCAGACAACTTCATTTTCTTACCTAAATCTTTAAGGGCCTTCTAAAGAGAGGGAGCTGGAAGATGTCTGAAAAGAAAGCACACGGAACATAAGCAGCTGTCTGTCCATCTGACAACATGGGATGGGCCTGACAGCATCAGTGTGATGAACCATTCCGGTGGAACACGGGGCACACAGACAGGAACAGTTTGTAAACCTTATACTCCTATGTCCTTCGGAAAATCCAGGGCCTTGCCTAGCCAACTTGAGCAATGACTTTTTCTCCCAAGGAGCTTCTGATGATTTGAGAGGGATGGCATTTTTATGGTGTGTTTTCATCAAGAAGAGGGAACTAGCACAGGCTATTCCTGTGCAGGACTAAAGCCAACCTGGAGAATCAGCTATGACTTCAGATAGGTGTGTCGGGGAGAATGCTCTCAGGAAACACAGGGTGGGATTACATTTACAAGACCTGCATACAGATACGAGGAACTTGAAGCAGAAAGTTTAAGTGAGTGGCAGAGGCTTTTAAATTCACGGGGAAGAGACATAAGTGCTCCCTCAAGGTCAAAGACTCAGTTATCACAAACGGAGTGTGGAGTTTCTAGTATTTACAGAGCCATTTCAAAGAAAATTCCAGAACTGACAGGACTTGCACGCGATAGATTTGGAACCCACTCCTGCTGGGTGGCTGGTCTGTGTTCCCTGTCTTTAATCTCGAGTGGTGCATAGCTGGGGAAAAGGGTACACACGCTGGCCCCATGGCAGGCGACATTCCTTGCTGGTGGTGGAAATCATGAAAGCATTGCCTACCGTGCTCCAGTACTTTCATGGGAAGCCAGAAGAGGATGAGGGAGTGGACCAAGGCATTGATGCAGTGACCCCAGAAAACCTGCGGGGAGACAAACCAGGGGTCAGAGCGTTCAGGACTGGGATCTCCTGTGTAGCTTGTGACAGCTGAGGCAAGGGGAAGGCCCCTGGTATGGTGGGGGTCCCTTCTGCAAGGGGCACTGCTAGTCTCACATAAAAAAACTGAGATAAAACAAAACAAAAAAAAAACTGTTCCCTCCTGTTTCCATGTAGGTGGCAGGACGATCTCCAGATAATATTACTTCAGGACAACCTGCACGGAGATGACACGCAATGCACCCACATCTGAGAACTGAGCTTCAGTGTGTGAAGAGGACATTTCACAATCACTCAGAAAAGGGGGGATAGGTTAAAAGTGAGAAGCAAAAAAACCCAAATTCTGTTTATTTTGAAAACATTAAAATTCAATTTATGTATAAATTCTCAATTTTTTCGCCTTAATGACTTTTTTAAAAAAATTTTCTTAATATCTTAAAATGCCCTAGTCATTCTTTTTTTAAAAGTCATCTTGGAGGTTAATGCCACACACACTAAAAAATTTTCTTTGGCACTCGGGAGGCAGAGTCAGGCGGATCTCTGTGAGTT
>NW_004949480.1:9206-21521 GCF_000317375.1 Microtus ochrogaster | reverse complement strand
AAGATGGCTCAGTGGGCAAAGGTTCTTGTCACCAAGTTTGAGGACTTGAGTTCAATCCCCAGGAGTCACGTGGCTGAGGGTTGTCCTCTGACCTCCATGCATCCACAGTGACATGGCACACTGCTTCCCAAGATACAAAATAAAAAATGTGGAATTCTCTTTTAATGTTTGCAGCGTTAAACAAAAGGGCACAGAGTTCTGCTGATCCTTAATGAGACTGTCATGAGCCTTTTGATGCTTTTAAAAGTTGTTTTTTGAAGCCAGGTTATACATGTGCTGTGTTACCAAGCCCCAGCCCAGCTGAGATGATACTACTTTTAAATCCAGGAGACACATGCTCAGTGGTCTACAGGTGGCTGCAGAATGTCATGAAGGTGACTGAACTGCAGTTGGGAGCACCAAACGGCACGAGATATCACTTTATGAGACAACGGGATTTGTCCCCAGTTTTATTCACCTGTCGTTTTACCCTGATGACTGGTATCAGATCCAGGCCCCGTGTGTGCTGGGAAGACTGTACCTTTGCTCCTTAAGCTCAGCCCTTATGGGCTCACTTTTGCCCATCCTTCTCCTGCCTCTTATTTTCTCCAGTCTTGCATCTGCCCAAGGATAAGGCAGCCGTGACAGCCGGACCATCAGTAGCATCTCCTCGGGGCAGCCTGAAGAGGTGGGCGGTGCTCTACACCCTGTAGTCCCTGCCCACTCAGCACCAGGGCCATGCTCATCGTCTGCCTTCTCTGCAGAGAAGATCCATGGCTTCCCTTCAGGCAACACTGGCCAATGGCACCGCCACTGTTAGCATGTATATATGGGCCCACCTTGGTATTCCTGGGCCCCTACAGAATAATCTGTCCAGGTTGAGCATCTCTATTCTGAAAGTAGCAAATCCTGACTCCTCCCAAACCCAAAACTTGTTGAGCACTCGTTGAATATTTAGACATGATTCCATCTCTAAGACATAGTATACAAGGCAAGTTTTCCAAATTCTACCCTTTTCCTGAAAAAGCCTCTAACATGCACAACATGCCTGAGTTCTAGGCATCCCCAGAAGACAGAAGGACCTTAGTTTGGATGCCCAGCTCATTTGAAAGTCAGAACTGGCCGTGCAGTCCTTCACACCTGGCACTGGGTGGTGCTTGGCAGAGACAGGCAGATGAGAGCTTTCTGGACAGGAGGTCACCCCAAAAATACCCAAATCAGTGGATTTCGGGCTTCTTGAAGGATTTCGTCTCAAAAAATAGAGTGGAGAATGAGAGACACCCAA
Source organism: Microtus ochrogaster (assembly GCF_000317375.1). Taxonomy (NCBI): domain Eukaryota; kingdom Metazoa; phylum Chordata; class Mammalia; order Rodentia; family Cricetidae; genus Microtus; species Microtus ochrogaster. The sequence continues at coordinate 20,257 of NW_004949480.1, read as the reverse complement.
CGTTCTCCCCTGGCCTCTGCATGCACCTGCATCTGTGTGCCCCTCCCGCCATGTGCAAGCATGCATATACCTCACACACAAAATTAAAACCCTTAAGCTAGGTTTGTAGCCAGCCTTAACAAGGGCCGCATGGGAGCATATGGCTGACTGTAATGGGAAGGGAGATGGGATGCTGCTGCCCACAGAATACCAGAGCTGTGGGGAGAGGGCAGGAGATGCTGGCTGGACCTGAGGGAATTGCCTCTGGCTCACAGGACCGGACGTGAAGGGGCTGTGTCAGCGCCCTCTGTAAAGGACCACTCATCTCATGGGAGGGTAATCAGAGCTGAAGGAGAGGCAGGGCTGTGCCTTTCGTAGGCGAGAGCTGTTTCATCATATTGTTTACCTTAGTGTTGAAGCCTTCTGCATTCTGGGTGATTTTGTAGAGCTGTGGAAACCTCAGCATGCTCTCCTGAGTACAAGACCTCTCAAAGATTCCCAGAGTGAAGGGCGGCAACGCGGTGAAGATCTGCATGGAGACAATAAGCCATTAAACACAGCCAGTGTTTCGGCTCTGCAAGCAATGACTTAATTTCTAGTCAAGTCCAAACACGAGGCTCCATGATTCACAACCTGCCGCTTATCCTCCAAATAGAACAAAAGAAATAAAAAATTAAAAATAACCATTTTTATTGTTAACCCATGCAAATGAATCCATGGACTACTAAGAACATAAATCCTGATGAGCTAAGAACTCAGAGGTGAATGGCTGCCCTCCTATCTAGAACCAGCCGTGATGGTGTTCATGCTACAGTTAGCTCCAGGAAGTGCCGTGTTTTCTGTCAGAGCAGGTTGTACAACTTTTCCTCCTGAGTCTTTCCATGGCTTAGGAGGCACTGGTACCTCATTTACTGTGGTCACTTACTGTGAACAAGATGGGGGCAGACAGTGTGGGCAGCACTGAGAATTCAGACATTGCTTCAGCGAGGAAGAAAGCCCAGGAAGTTTCTGAGCCCCTGTGTGTACTGCAGAGGAGGTAACCTGTGACAACAGGGTGATGGGGATGCAACGGTGTGATGCGTGGGGGCTCAGCGAGGTTGGTCAGCCAAGGATGTTCCTGTGTCGTTGTGAAATAAGGACTCAGTGCATCAGAGTACAGGGCTTGCAGGGCATGGGACCTATAGGATTTGGCAGGATGATGCTGAGTATGGTGAAGGGTGCTCCTGGTGCCTCCTTTGAGAAGGGTACTCTCTAACACTCTCAGGCATTGACAACGGGTTTTGGGGAAACCTGTAGCATGTGAAGGTACATCCTGGCTGGGGACACAGTACAAAGGTGAAAGGAGACCACAGAACCACTCTCGGGGGCACTAATCTTGAGTAGATAGAGTCTCTGAGCTGCCAACTTTCACATGCTCTCCTCAGGAGTCAGAGGGGCTCATGTTTCTGTTTTGCAAAATAAAGTGAAATGATGAAGACGCGTTTGGAAGGAATGAGCTGTCTCCATCCCGGGCACGTGTGTCACTCTCTCACTTGGCCCATGATTTATCCTCTGTTTTGATGGAATCTCTACCCTCAAACCCAGTCAGCTCTGTAGTCATGGAATAGAACAAGCCCCTCTAAGAGAATCTCAAACCTACATCAGTTACCTGGAGGCTGAGAGTCTGACCAATGACACACACCTTCCCCAGGGCTGCTGGGGTCAGACAGGCAAGCCAGGCCAGGGACTCTCCCAAGCGCTGGCTTTAGCTCAGGGTCAATGGGAAGCATCCCTGAGATTTCAACAGGCTACAAGGAGACAAGTAACGACTGCTGTCACTTCTCTACAGCGACAGCAGCTGCTGTTTCATAGTGAGAGAGGGCGTGGTCAAGGACTGTCTCAGCAGCTCCGCATGCATTTTGGGTTCATCTTTCACCTCCACTGTTCTGTATCGGTACACGCATCGTACATAGACTCTGCTACCTTTTTCCTTTCTCTCTTGTATTTGAATCTCTCCTCAATACACCTCAAGCCCTCTCTACCCCTCATTACTGGGGGATAGCCCAGCAAGCTTTGCCACACTTTCATCCTGCTTAAAGCATGCTGCATTCACCTATGTAGCCTGCTTGGGGACATTTTTTTTTTTGTAACAAAATGGAGACATTACACACACTTATCTTCATCATAAATTTTGCTTAACAATACATCACAGAAAGCTCTTCGAGCCTCTTGGATTTAACACGAATGCAGTCTTTTTAGTGCTCTTTAGTGTTTATATAATAATTTACAGCAGGGATGTGCCATACTTTTGAGTTATTAATCCATCGGCAGACATTCATCCTTTTCTGGTTACCATGAACATGCGGCAAACATTTATTATATGGTCTCATATATGCTTTGCTTTTATTGCATGGGAGAAAGAGCTGCCGGGTAAGGAAGGAAACATGTAGTTTGAATTTTATAAGATGTTGCCTGCCTGCACTCTAAAAAGAGTTCCAGCCCTTTGTATCCCCCTTTGCAAAGAACAAGAACGACCTTTTGCCGGCTTCCCAACAGGCAGGGGTTATATGCTACGTTTATTATTCTCTTGTCTCAAAAAGTCAAGATATTAGCTCTTCCTTTAAAATTTTTACACTTCCCTGTCTACCAGTGAGTCTGCACATGCTGACCATCTGGTTCTGCCTGCTTCGGCAACCCTCAGACCCTCCTTGCTCTCCACCCATGCTCAGCTGAACCGGGGAGCCCTATGGGGTCCCAGTGGGGTCTTCCAGTTGCGTTCTTTGTTTACCAGCTTCTTTTCTTCCCCACATGGTTCTTTTGAAACCTAAAAGTTTTCAAGTTTTAAGTGGTCAAAAAAGAACCTTGGACGGCCCACGTGGGGATGGTTTTCCCACCCTGGAGTTTACGTGTAGTTTTTAGGAGCCTGTGAGGGGAGTCTCGTGGTTTTATTTTTCCCAGTTAAGTCTTTAATGCATTTAGAACTTATTTTTCTATGAGGAATAAGCAAAGTATTCATTTTTTCCCCAGATAATGAACCAGATGTGAAAACACAATTAATTCACACTTTCCCACAAAGTTGAAAAGAAAAAAAAATCACCATTAGCACTTATTAGACTCTGATGTATTGTTTAGACTCTGGAAGGGGAACCCGGCTATAGAGTCCCTGAGCCTGTGAGAAAAACAGTTCTTGACGGTCTTTCAGGGATGGCCTGATAATAAAGACTACAGTCTCTTCTGAACGCGTGCAGCGTATCTGTGTTCAAGTCCTCCTTATTTTCACTTATACTTTCTGTAGCACCACACAGCTCCTCTTGCACCCCCAGACCTGTTCACATTGTGTAAATGTGTACACTAGCTTATCAGAGTTTGGCCCATGGACATGTCCATAGAATTTTGTGCAGTTATACCATACGATTTTATTTTCATTTATTTACTTATTTATGGTCTTATTTATGTTCTGTTTAATATATAATTCGGTTCTGGCCATCTTAAATGTTGGGCTTACAAGAGGCTGTATTGGAGTATTACAGCTTTATGATCATCAGATTTATTGCTAACTTTTTGTAATACTTTTTTTTAAGTCTTTATTTCCTTGTCCTTTCTCAGCAATCGTGTAGGCATTCACTCTACATTGAGCTGGATCTCCAGCCCTGCTTCTGTTTTACTTTACTGTTGAATTCTGAGACATGTCTTACTAAGTGGCCTGGGCCAGCCTTGAACTCACTCTACAGACCAGGCAGGTGTGGAATTTAACATCCTCTGGCCTCAGCCTCTGTAGTAGCCGAGAGCACAGGAGGTGTTCTGAGGCCCAGGTGACTTAGTCATGAGGACAGTGGGCCATTTCATAGGAATACCATAAAGTCGCAACTATGTAATTTATATAAAATATATGAGCAACAGAATCATACTGTGCTACCTGACTGGTCCCCAAATCTGAGGCCAAATAATTCTCCCTGTCTCAGTCTCTCAAGCAGCTGGAACTTGGCCATCGGATGCTCTGGCCAGCAATGTACAAGTTTGTTTTCTGAAAGGACTTCTTACTATTTCTGCAGTTTTTAGGAGTCCATTGAAATAGAAAAAGACTGAGATTTAGAATTTAGAAATAGCTCATAGACCTAGAATTACTGGCTACAAGGACAGAAAAAAAATGTCTAATCTGACTCTTTTGGAATTCTCTCCTATGTCTAGTAGTTTTTTGGTTGGTTTCTCCTGGATTTCCTGGATAAACAATTGTAAATGACTGCATCAATGTGACCATTGTTTTATTTGCAGGAGCACTGGTATAAGCATTGAAGCTGCTCGTGATTTTCCTAGCATTTGCAACCCTTGTCTAACTTTATTTGTCTAACTGAGAACTCTAGGGTAAGGCTAAACTCTGCAGTGATAATGGCCGCTCTCCTGGTGATGGCCGGCGCCCCCCACCCCGCAGTGATGGCTGGTCCACCAACAGGGAGTTTGCTGGGGATGGCAGCGTGTGCAGCTTTGCAAGCATCTGGAATCTGGCTGACTAGCTTCTGTGTGGCTGCATTTTTATTTTTGGCCAGGTCTTATCTTGGGAACACCAGCTGAACTACTTCAAACACTTGCGTGACACTTACTGATGGAACTTCATTTTTATTCATTTTAGTGACATAGTTAGGTTGATCTTTTAATTTGAAACTCTTGAATTCATGACATCAGCCTTGCTTTGTCAAATACTTTACTTTTTTTTTTGTTGTTGTTTGTTTGTTTTTTGAGACAGGGTTTCTCTGTAGCTTTAGAGCCTGTCCTGAACTAGCTCCTGTAGATCAGGTTGGCCTCGAACTCACAGGGATCTGCCTGCCTCTGCTTCAAGAGGTGGGGCCTAGTGTCAGGGAACCAGGTGAGGGGTTCACCGGGGCTGAACAGATATAGGCTGGCCAATGTGGGACCTTCAGTTTCCTAGACGGTGACCAGCTAAGCCTGTTTTCTATATAGAGAATTCAGCCTTGGATAGTTTGCCATGATACAAATGAATGAAAATCCCTTCATGTTCTTAAAAGGTTTCAAGCGTAGAGTGGAAGAGACTGCAGGACTGGGGGTGCTGGTCAGAAAGGTCTTTCTACTTTCACCTGACCAGCACCCCCAGTCCCCCAAGCACCCCCAGCACCCCCAGCACCCTTAGCTCCCCATGCACCTCTAGCCTCCCAGCCTCCCAAGCACTCCCAGCACCCCCAGTACCCCAGGCATTCCCCAGTACCCCTGGAACTCCCAGATCCCCAACCCCCCAAGCACTCCCAGTACCCCCAGCACCCCTATCATGCCCCAGCACCCACTTTAATACCTATTCTAGGTCTCTGGTAACCTAGGGCTGGTTCACCTCAGAACTGATTTATCTGCTACAGAGTCTTTTTCTCTATTGGCTGGTGGGCACTGTGTACACAAAACATGCTCCCTACTCTACACATTAGAGGTCGGGGGATTCCTAATTTGCACAGGCGTGGCACTCCCTGGGAGCAATCGTTTAAGAAGACGCACATCTCAGAGGCACGACTGAGTGACTGAGGGCTCGGAAATCTGTGTTTTTAAAAACAAATCCTTGTTTTTCTCTCCTGTGACTGGACTATGGGCCTTGTTTTGATCAACACTGTCCTTCAGCCTCCTTCAGCCCATGGGGCTCAGGCATCCCCTAAAATTTCTTAGGTTTAATTTGAATTTTCTGAAGCTATCTAGAGCTAAGAAAACCATAACCTGATCATGAAAACAGGTTAAACTCTACTCATTCCATAGGGTGACATACATCCTAGGCTGTCCTTAATGTTGAAGCCTATCCTTCAAGGGATCAGCCTATGTCTGAGCTAGCTGTATGGCATGGGTTTCTATGTGGCTTCTCTAGCTATCTCTACTCTCTGTTATCTATCTATCTATCTATCATCTATATACTATCTATATATCATCTATCTACTATCTATCATCTATCTATCTATCTATCTATCTATCATCTATCTACCGTCTATGTATCTATGTATGTATCTATGTATGTATCTATGTATGTATGTATGTATGTATGTATGTATCTATCTATCTATCTATCTATCTATCTATCTATCTATCTATCTATCTATCTATCATCTGTCCATCCATCTATCATCTATCTGTCTAGTTTCTAGCCATCTCTAGTCTCTCGTCAGCACACAGAAGTGAGGCCCTTGAGCCATGGTTGTGGGGGTGGAGGTTTGAGGAGAGCCTTAACTCATTAAATTAGCCCTTCTCTCTCTTTGGCTCACCTATTAGTAGATCTGCACAAGCATGTAGTACAGGTTGCAGCAGGTAACACGGTCAACTAACTAACCATCACAGCTCAACTCAAAAGCAGAACCCAGCCTGGCCAGTGCCTGAGCCCACACACTTGATCCTTCTCACTGCTAAGTCCACAGGTCCAGGTCACACTGTGTATTCAACATTTTACAGCTACTGAGAAAAGTGGGCTGGAGGATGTGGCTAAACAGCCACCAATGCATGCAGCACCACTAGCTGTTTTAGCCATGGCCCCCACCCCGACTCCAACTACACCTCCCTGGGGCAGCTTCAGAGATAAATTCCATGAAGTGCAAGAAGCCAGGATTGGTACACCAAGCGGTAGGAGAGAGCAAAGCAATTCAAGAGATGAGCCACTACAGTGACCCATAGATGGGGTACCAGGGCATTTAGTCACATCTGTCCCTTAGTTCTTTCTGCCAGAGAAACAAAACTCAAGAAAACTAGACATTTTAGCTTATACTTTATAGTTAATTTTGGCTTTTGTATTTGTCCATCAAGTAATAAAAAAAAAAAAAACCAACCCAAACCCAAACAAACAACAACAAAACTCAAAGACACTGCAGAGTGTTCTTTAAGGAGCTAGAAGTCAGAAGTCAAAGGTATTTCTTCCAAGAAGGGCAGAAAGCTCACTAGGTCATATGTGTATGTCCTTTGCCCATATCTATGAGGGACAGAAATTTTTACTTGAAAATGTTGCAGCAGCATTTAGCAAAAGGGGTAGCCAGGGGTCTATTACCAAGATATATGGGTTAATAATTTCACGGGGCTCCTCAAGAATGATCTGCTATGATTGAAACCATGTGTGGAGAGTTTGGGCTTCTGCAGGATGTGTCGCAGCGACAAAGGCCCTGAAGATCTATTTGCGCTGCCTGCTAAGTACACAGATGATTGGCTTAGATACACTTCCCAGACATAAACACTGAAGGAATGCCCTGCAGTCCTGCATGCTATCAGACAGAAAGGGGGGAATGCTTACCACATTGTACAAGCCGATGCACCAGCGCTCAAATAAGATCTGCCCAGAAAATCCATTAACAAAGGCGAACCAAAGCTGCAAGAGAACAAAGTTCATCAAGTTTTATAGCAATATTGACCTAAATGTTTCCACTCACTAGAGAAGTAGCCAGGAATGCAGACCACCAGCTGGACACAGCTGCCAGGAGAGACTGTGTGCCAGGACTGCGGCAATTATCCTTTCAAGGATTATAAATTCCCAATATCATAAATATCAGTATCTTAAAGAATATTTATATTAAGGATGCACTGACTTTGGGAGGTCATATATGCCATGTTCACAGGGAAAAAAAATTTATACCAAATACAAATTTATACCAGAAAGTCAACTCTCTGGTTAACAGAAAGAGTCTGAACTTCATGCATTTCCCCCTATAAAACTGATTTGATAAATATGATTTCTCTTTGTAGGATTTTATAAAAAAGCTAAAGATCATAACTAATTAAAAACCAAGAAACACTTCTGTTGGTCATATATGCTTTTAGTTGACACAATAGTAACTTCCTTGATCGGCTGTCCTCTACCTCAGCAAAGGCCAACATGGGATGAGACGGAGCAAGCACACTTAAATCACCTTTTATGATGACCTGTGGGTATTAGTGAATAAAACGCTGGATTATTGTTCATGAGCAGTTATGGAGCAAAGTGCTATACACCAGACAGTAGATTAATATCTGAAATATACAAAGCTCTGGAAAAACTAAACACTAAATAAACACTTTGATCAGTGAATGAGAAAATGAGTTAATTGGTCAGATCGTTCTCAGAAGATGATGTAAAACGGCCAGTAAACACATGAGAAAAGTCAGCAACCTTAGCCATCAGGGATATGTGGATTAAACTACAATCTCAATCAGAATGATGGCATCGAGCGAATGAATGGCAACTGTGGCGGCTGGAATGAGAATGTCCCCCAGAGGAGCACAGATCTGAGTGCCTAGTCAACAGGGAGTGGTTCTATTTAGAAGGATTTGGAGGTGTGGCCTTGTTGCAGGAAGTGTGTCACTGGGGGTATGCTTTGGGATTTCAAAGGCTCAAGCCAGGTCCGGTAGGTCTCACTTTCTGCCTGCTACCTGCCCATCTGGGTGTAGAACTTTCAGTTCCTCCAGCACCACATCTGGCTGCATGCTGCCATGCTTCCCACAATTGACAATGGACTGAACCTCTGAAACTGTAAGACAGCCCCAATTAAATGGTTCCTTTTATGAGTTGCTGTGGTCATGGTGTTTCTTCGCAGCAACGGAACACCGACTAAGACAGCTATCAAAGCTGTCGAGGACCAGTCCTCTAGCAGAAACCTCATGACACACAGAGTCTCCCTGTGGCCCCACAGGAGTCCTCTCCCAAGAGAGTGGTTTGAAAGAAAAGGACCCCCAAAGGGAGAGGCACTAATAGGAGGAATGCCCTTATTGAGGAAGTGTGACACTGTAGAGGTGGGCTTTGAGGTCTTTTGGGGTCACATGTCCCTCAGTGTGACTTTCACTTGTTAAAACTGTAAGCACGTTTCTTCAATTAAATGTTTTAATTTGAAGAGTTGCTGTGGTCATGGTATCTCTTCACAGCAATAAAAAACTAAGACAGAGGTTGGTACCAGGGACTGGATGTTTCTGTGATAGGCTGGACCATCTGTTGTTTGGAGAAATTTGTATTTTGGTACTTTGGGCTGTGAAAGCGGTGGAATGCTTTAAGCACTGCTTAATGGGTCATACTAGTAGGAGCATGGATATACTGCCTAGAGATCATTTTGGTGACTTTTTGGTGAAGAATGTGACTGCCTTTTGTCCTTGTCTAAAGAACCTGCCTCAGGATAAAGTGAAGAGTTTTGGATTCATTACATTGGCAGGGAAGAAATCTTAAAACGGCCTAGTACAGACTCTGTCGTGTAGGCATAGCAGTGAGTGCCTTACTGGCTGAACTATCTTTCTGACCCCTCCCCCCCCCAAAATGTAAAGTATATTAAGCTAACAAAAAAATTAGAAAAGCATTTAAAGATACATAGAAGAAAAATTTCTTAAACCTCATTATGCAAATGGAGGGTGAATCCTTTGACTTAGGAAAGGGAAGACAGAAATGGAGCAGTCACCACTCACATAGATGCTGACACAGGAGATAATGTGTTTATTATTTATTGATTGCTGGGGCTGAGGCACTTCTAATCCACAGCCACATGCATGCTAAGAACATGCTCTTTAACTAGATCTCTCCCCCCAGCCTGAATTTTGAAGTCTTATAAAATTAATGGACTATATTTAATGAGAAGAGGCCATTAACATGCAAAGGGACACGATGAAGCTGGCTTCCCACTTCTCCCCAGAGTGACATCAGAACAGAGGAAGGAGGCTAAAGTTTAGAAGGCTCTGTGAAACAGTATGGCCAGAACTTTAGCAAGTCACAAAAACTAAAAAGAATCCAGCCCTGACAACATAAAGGGATAAAGGAAGTAATACCATCTGTCTGCTACATTGATTAAAATTCAGATTGCCCAGCAGATAAAAACAAAATCTAAAACATGTATTCGAACCAAGAGAGACATTTTTAAAAGCATGGGAAAAAATACTTAGAATAAAGTCAAATTCAAATTCCTAATCCTGTCCCACAAGCTAGCAGAATCAGAGCACACCCTGCTGCTGCTTCTTTCCCTTCCCTTCTTTTCTCCAGTCCCTCCCTCCCTCTTTTTCCTTCTTTCCTTTCCTTTTTTTCCTTTCCTTTCCTTTCCTTTCCTTTCCTTTCTTTTCCTTCCTTCCTTCCTTCTTCTCTCTCTTTCTCCTTCCTTCCTTCTTTCCTTTCTTGTTTTCTTCCTACCTACCTACCTTCCTTCCTTTCCTTTTTCTTAATTCCTCCCTTACTACCTTCTTTCCTTCCTTAATTCCTTCCTTTCTTCTTTCATTCCTTCCTATCTACCTACCTACCTTCCTTCCTTTCTTCTTAATTCCTTCCTTCTTTCCTTCCTTCTACCTTCTTTCTTTCCTTTCTTCTTTTATTATGACCTTCCTTCCTTCCTTCCTTCCTTCCTTCCTTCCTTCCTTCCTTCCTTCCTTCCTCCCTGGAAGCAGCAAGCAGAGCCCCAGCAGCCCACTGCACTGTCTGCCTCTTTGCTCTGTAATCGTGGTGCCAGGAATGAACCCAGAGACCAGGCCAAACACTCCATCACTCAACTACATTTGAGACCCTCAGAAATTTCATTTTTAATTAAATATCTCCCATAGTTTTTAGATTTAGTCATGTGGTACTCAACACAAAAAAATGATTGCTTTGACATTATTTGAAAAATAGGACCTGCATACACCACACAATGGTGGCTGTAGAGGACTCATCTGTTCAACAGGCACAATAACCCATCTAGAAGAATGCTATAACTCCATATGCATTGACTGTCATAAAGCAAGCTCCTAGACACATCATGAGAAGAAAAGAAAATCAAGGTGCAAAACAAGGATGTCTCTTGAAAGTCCTGCACTTCAGAGGCTGAGGCAAGAGGATCTTAAACTTGGTGTCAGCCTAGACTCCACAGCAAGACTCTATGTCTCAAAACAACGAAACCAACTGACATAAAAAACAGACAAACAAAAATCCTTCAAAACAACAACAAAATCAAGGCTAAACCTAAAATCCCCTGAATCCAACAAAACTCACATTGAAAAGCCAGGACTGTAAAAAGGAAAAGCAAACTCAAGTACCCAGGATATCTTGCTGAGATACATCATGGACCTGATCAGCCATTATTGCTAGATGGTTCTTTCTGAGTGACTAAGGGAAGACTCACACGTGCTTGTCCAGTGAGACTTACATGTGGTCTTCC
>NW_004949480.1:1676-8761 GCF_000317375.1 Microtus ochrogaster | reverse complement strand
CACGTGCCCTTCCAGTGCTTTGAGCTTTCAAAACATTTGCACTTTATTTACACAACTGAGGCAGTTTTCAGCTACAGACCAGTGGCCAAGGAGGAGACATTTCACACAGTGTGGAGATCCCCTCCACAGTCACTGCCTGAAGGAGGGTGCTAATTGTCTTGGAGTCTGTTGAACCCTCTATAAAGGCCAGGTGGCCCCGACAATGACCTCATTTGACCCCCAACTGTCATTAACACACTGGGGAAAATGCTGCCTATAGGCTAGCCTGGAGCATCACGCTGTGACCAGGGCAGATTCCTGAGGGACCAGTGTAGCACTGGAAGTGAGTTAAGCAACTTCACAAATGTGAGCCTACACGCAGTTATATATTCCTAAAATAAATCACTAAAAGTTTACTTCAAAGAGCAAGTACAAACTCTGTGTGACCATGATACCCACACTGGTGAAAATTTCTAATAAGAAGGAAGGCAAAAAAATCTTAGTAGAGCTCTTGTCTCCTCTGAATTGACCCGGGCGCAGTGATGGCGCTCTTCCTACCAATCACCTCTGGGTGGGGGGGGGGGCACTTCAGAGCGAGGACTTTGATCACTCGCCCCAACCCCACTCCCCCCCCCCCCCAAGCAGCAGCAGCTGTTCCCACAGCTTGGCTCAGCTGGCACAGGCCTGCTTCCTCACAGTCTGGCTGGGCTGGCGCGCATTTTTATCATTTGCAGGTGCTGCCGGGGTTTGGAGTGTAAACAAACTCATTTTAACATTTTCATCTGCAATCACCAGTCACTGGATGATTAGACGCGCTTATTTGATCAGAACTCTTTTTGGGGGGGGAGGGTGGGGTAGAGAAAAATGAAACCCAAAATACACAGAACAAGCACCTCCCCCAAACTCATTCTATAATTTCACAACCCTTGAGCGGTTTGTCCCCCCTCACCCCCCGTGAACATTCAAACTTGATTTCATTTTAGAAAGGTTTCCACAGGTAAAGGGAAAGTATGAAAATGTACTGTACTTTCAAACCTTTATACCAACGGACTTAGTTTTTATTTTATTTACTGGTGAGGCAGGTACACGATGCCTCTCTGACACACTATAAAATCAGGCTTTCACACCCCTTAGTCATATACAAATGTTAATTCATACGTAAAAAACAGCACCACCCAATTCCTGAACACTAAGGTCATTCTGGATGGGCCACTGGCTCTCAGGTTTGGAGACCAAACACCGCCCTCAGTGCAAACAGATGGCCTGTGCCCTCAACTGGCAGCTCTCAGAGGGCAGCGAGCTTGCAGCCGCTGTGCTCTACTTCTGTGGATTAATGGGAGAAGATTCCTCTGCCTTAGCTTTCTTATTAACCAGGAATGCTCTTAAATGAACCTAGCCAGAGCCTAGACTGCCCAGCCTCAGACTCAGCGGGATGGTGGGAGGCGAGCCAAGCACTGCAGCGTGCCAAGCTCCTGGGGTTTGGGTCCTCAAACGTTGGGCTGTTATGAGCAAACTGACCCAAACTTATTAAATGGCTTTTCCTTCTTGGAGAAAGATCCTTCTTTGCTTTAACTGCTGCCGGACTGAAAAGAGCAGGAACCTTGCTAGTTAATGGTACGGGCTCCCGTCTGGAGGAACGGCTGCCATTGTTCAACCTCGGAGGAGCAATGCTCATACCTGTCACTGCTCCCGCTGACAGCCATCGTGTTTAATAGATAATTGTTGGTCTGGGGAAAGGATGGTTTGTCCTTCCAGGTGCCTGGAAGAATAAGGGAGGGGAAAATGTCTTACAGAGAATGATGGAATAAATTAGCCATCGGATTTCATCCTGAAGGGGAACTGTAACATGATCTAAGAGTTTGCACATCAGGTCTGAGACAATGAACTGGGATTAAAGACATTTGTTTTAATGACAAATTGCTGCTTTCCTCTTTCTCCCACTTAACCTGATCATCTGAATCAAAAGCAAAAAAAACAAAACAAAACAAAACAAAAACCCAAATATGTCCTTTGCCTAAAATTCTATTTCTGGAAATCAATTTCCCATTGATAAAAGTACTGGTCTATAAAATCACTGCCTTATTTTACAACATTGTTGGCAAAGGGTAAGGGGCTGAGTCTCTTTCTAAACAAATTTTTGCTATTGTGTATGATCAATATGTATTGGGTGTGTGTGAGGCCAAAGAACAATGCTGGAATCCATTTTCACTTTATGGTTGATGTGTGTTCAGGCAATTGTTGCTGGTGATCAGGCTTCCTCACCAAGTGCTGTACCATCTCTTTGGTCCAGACACTAAAGTTCATCAGTAGAGATCATGGGACTGCAGCAGATCTACAAAATATTAAGCACTTGAAAAACATGCATAGGAAATCAAGGGGAAAACAAAATCAAAGGTGTAATAGAGAGGAAGGGGTATGAGACGCAACAGCAAGGGAGGTGACAGGCTTTAGAAACTTCCCCTCAGTGATCTTTTGTCTGATTAGTTATATGACCGAGAAGCCAAAATGAAGCAGAGACTCAAAAAGATGATGTGGTAGCCAGGCACCGCCCCATTTTAACTCTTGGGAGAGTTTTCCCTTGTTCAGTCAATATTAGATGGGCAAAAACCAGAAGCAAAACTGCAGACCTATAAAACGAACAATAAAAGGAGAACGGTGTGCATGGATCTAGGTCTTGTAGGAGCGTATAAAGAGGCACATTCATATACATTTATTTGAACCCAAGAGAGAGCACTAAAGGCCGGTCCCACCGTGTCTGTGGATGGCTGAGCAGAAGCAGAGGCAGATGGGAGGAATATTGTCAGCTGTATGCATCACCGTTATCATCACAGCACACAGATGTTACTTCAATTTTTGAAAATTACATAGAGCTCAGTATTCCGTGTACCAACTGCACTTGTGTTTCTCTTAGCATGTCATACTCTTTAATCTTTGCTGCATTTTCAGACTGCGCCATACGAACAAAGGTTGTATGGGTTTGATTCATGATAGCATCCTGCAGACCTGGCCCAGGGCTGGGAATACAGTAGCAATGGATGCTCACAGAGTATTAACACTTCAAGAGGAAGCTTAGTTAGCACGTGATACATTCACCTTGACTCAACTTTTTTTCTGAGAATGGGTCCTTACTCTCACAATGGATCGCTCTCTTCACTTTCCAAAGAACAGAAAGAATTATGAGGATGCTAAGGAGTCCAAGGCCTTGTTACACCCCCAAGTGGATTAGCTCACTTGAACCTCATCCCCACCTTCACAACTATAATTTCATCTCATGGTGAGGAAATTGGAGCACAGAAAAGAGAAAGGCACAAGGTCCACACTACAGCAATGCCTAAAGACCACATGGCAAATAATGCATATTGAATAAGCTATTTTCAAAACATTTAAGTGGAGGCAATTCAATATCAAATCCGTATCTATAACTAATTTGCTTCTGATATTTTAAGACTGTAATATCAACAAAACACTTTCCAAATGGAAAACTCATTGAGAGAATAACCCAGATTTTTCTCAAATTCCAAGTTAAAGATGCAGAGGTTCTTTGGGGCTTGGGAAGCAGGTTACAAAAGTCTTCCTCACAGTCCAGTTTGAAGTAGTTCCCAGTGATATTCTGAGCCAATCTATTGCTAAGACAGCTCAGACTGACCCAGCAGACAACAAAAAGCAAACTTCAAAAGTAATATTTATTATCCAAATTCCTTGAATAAAAACATGCAAGTGAATGCTCTTGGACTAAACAATCGATGTTGTTTAAAAGGACCAGAGTCTAAAAAAGCATAAAATAAATTGGAAATTATCACATCAAATGAATATAGCATAAGATGTGTGAGTATACATTTTATTACCTTTTTTCTTTTCCATTCAAATTTCAGATGACCCAACAAGTTGAATGTTATGGCCCAAAGCCACAAAGTTGGTAAAGGGAAGTCTGGTAAACATTTTTTAAAAGTGTCTTTAATTACTGATTTTTCAGTACTATGAAATGCCTCTGTTTCTACATAATTACGTGGTTATGCTGTTAAACTATAGAATATTAGGTAAATATGAAGTCGTGTTTTCTCCCCATAAAAGACCATAATTCTGACCAGATGGGGTATGCACAATTAAATTGATTTTTAATAAGGAACTCTTGGCACAATAGAATGTAATCGCTCTAAATTGTATCAAGGACTATGTTGAATTTTTTTTTTTTAAATAGTTCAAGGCTTCAGCTCCTCAGTCCCAATCCCGTGTTGGCATGCTATGGGACCGAACGGCTCTGGAGACCCATAAGGAAGTAATGAGCCTTCCATCTGGAGGTCACCAGCTAGAATCTGCTATCGTTCATTAATGACGCAGCTGCGTTCAACCTCCTGATGCTGGAACGGTGGCGGGGGTTTGCTATGCAAAGGGTAGCAGAAATATGTGTAAGATCATTTCATTTATGGGCAGGACCTATGGCAAGTATTTGAGAACATGAGTTTTATAAGCAATAAAACAATGCTCTTAACTCATTGACAGTAAGATTTAGTGCCTGGCTCTGCAGACCAGGATGGTCAGAGAGAACTTAGGTGCTCTACTGCGTCTCCATCAGTTGCTTCAAGCTACTTTCTGGGTGAGCTGTGGGCTTTGTGTTTTATTCTGGGAAGTGGAGGGAAAGGTCACTGCCAACTCTCTCCGAGGAGTACTATAAGAGAAGATTTCTAGTTTCTTTCTTTTTTCTTTTTTTGCATGAATATGTATAAGAGAGAGAGAGAGAGAGAGAGAGAGAGAGAGAGAGAGAGAGAGAGAGAGAGAGCGCTCAAGTATACAGAAGTTAGGAAAACCGCTATATCATCATTTGAGGATGGGTATCATCCTCAGAAACTCTATCTTTTTTGAGGCAGAGTCTCATTAACTGTGCTTGGCCTGCTGGCCATCACACCCTTAGCGTCTGCCTCCCAAGTGTTGATTACAAGCTCATACCATCAGGCTTTTATCTGTGGATTCTGGGGACCGAACTCAAGGACTTACGCTTGCAAGGCAAATGATTCTCTCATCCATCCTATCTGTTTTAAAAACACTCCATAATCAAGCTATCTGCGTACACTTCGTTTCAATTCATGCTTCACACTGCCAGCAGCAGCTACCTTCATGCTGAAACAATTCAGTCTGGTTGGGGACTGGGAAAGTCTTTTGGGGACATCATAGAGGGAAGGTGGTCATCTCTCTGGAGGAGTCAGCACAGCATCAGCAAAGGGGGGATAGGGCCCCAGAAGATGGGGGCTTGGAAATAGAGGAAGCAGTTTGTAGGGGTGTACAGGGTGTGGATTTGGGGGTGACGAATGAAGAGGGAGGACCTTCAACTAGCAGGTTCTTCCCAACAGCTGCACATATGTCCTCTAATAGAGACCTTTTTTTAAAGTTAAAATGCCAAGGTGGGTTCATCCACATATGAATACTTGGGTTGTTCTCTACTTGGGGCCCTGGACACCAACGCAAAACATCTGTTTGGGTCCTTGATATTCTGATCTTGAGGTAGAGAGGAACCACTGACTAACACAAAGGACCTCCTAAACCAGTGGTGCTCAGTCTTCCTAATACTGTAACAGCTTCTCATGTTGTGGTGACCTCAACCTTAAAAGTATCTTCATTGCTACTTCACAACTGTAATTTTGCTTCTGTTATGAATCTTAATGTAAATATTTGTGTTTTCTGATGATCTTAGGTGACCCCTGTGAAAGGGTCATTCAATTCCCAAAGGGGTCATGACCCACAGGTTGAGAGAACCACTGCACGGAACCATCTTCCACAGTAGCTGTTTCCCGCTGCCATCCCGGCAGCAGGATGAGTTATCTTCATCCTCAGCAACACTATTTCCTGTCCTTTTATTTCCTGCCATGCTTTTCCAGTATCCATTCTAATAGGCATGCTGTGACATCATTGCGACACCAATGCTGAGTGATGTTGAGAACAATTTCATATAGGAATTGGTCACTTCCACATCTTTGTCTATTCAAAAGTTTTTTTACTTTTTTAAATAAAAATCTAGTTTTTGTTATTATATTACAATTCTTTCTATATTTAGAATACTAACTCCTTATCCTGTTTTGCAAATATTTTCCTATTGCATTTCTTGCTTTTCACTGTTGATAATATCCTTTATACAAAACACATGTAATTCTTTTAAATTCCCAGTCCTCTTTCCCTTCTGTTGCATGTACTTTTGGTGTCGTATCTAAGAAATCTCAGGAAAATCAAATAGTATGAGACTGCTTCCTCTTGTTCAGAGTCAGTTCCTGACTTTCCCAGTTGAGCAGCCTTGGCACTACTGACAGTCATTGCAGGGGTTTGTGTCCAGCCCTTTCCCCACCTCCATGGCTCCCATTTCTGTCTTTTCCCAGAGTCACATTGCTGTGGGACAATAGTCTGTACCCTGTCACTTGTATTTTAAATAAAATTGGATTGGCCAGTAGCCAGGCAGGAAGTATAGGTGGGACAACCAGGGAGGACGTAGAAGGGGGACAACAAGAATTCTGGGAAGAGGGAAGTTTCAGCCTGCAGTCGTCACCCAGACACAGAGGAAGACAGAGCAAGACAGAGCAAGCAAGATGTGACTGCCTTGCTGAAAAAGGCACCAAGCCATGACGCTAACACAGACAAGAGTTATGGGTTAATATAAGTTATAAGAGTTAATAAGAAGCCTGAGCTAATAGGCCAATCAATTTATAATTAATGTAGACCTCTGTGTATTTCTTTGGGACTTAATGACTGTGGGAACCCCGCAGGACAGAAACCTCAGTTAACACTACACTTTTGTGAATACTGCTTCCTGGGCCCCTAAACTTTGCTCTTCCCTGTCACGATTGTTCTGGATAGAGGGGAGTCTATCTGCATGCCATAGGGAAACCTTTCCATTTCTCTTTGTACCTCTTTCTTCCTTCCTTCCTTCTTTCTTTCTTTCTTTCTTTCTTTCTTTCTTTCTTTCTTTCTTTCTTTCTTTCTTTGTTTTGTTTCATTTTGAGACAATCTCACTAAGTATCTCAGGCTGGCCTTGAACTTTAAAATTATTCTCCTGCTTCAGCCTCCAGAGTACTGGAAGTACAGGTAGGTGTGACCTAGTCCAGCTTAAGTTTTTCTCTTTCTGA
>NW_004949480.1:0-601 GCF_000317375.1 Microtus ochrogaster | reverse complement strand
ACAGCACATCCTCCTCCATCCTGTGCTCTTCCTGTACCACACAGTACATCACCTCCTCCTTCATCCTGTGTTCTGTCCCACACAGCACATCACCTCCTCCTCCATCCTGTGTTCTTCCTGTCCCACATAGCACATCACCTCCTCCTTCATCCTGTGTTCTTCCTGTCCCACACAGTACATCACCTCCTCCTTCATCCTGTGTTCTTCCTGTCCCACACAGCACATCACCTCCTCCTCCATCCTGTGTTCTTCCTGTACCACACAGTACATCACCTCCTCCTCCATCCTGTGCTCTTCCTGTACCACACAGCACATCACCTCCTCCATCCTGTGTTCTTCCTGTCCCACACAGTACATCACCTCCTCCTCCATACTGTGTTCTTCCTGTCCCACACAGTACATCACCTCCTCCTCCATCCTGTGCTCTTCCTGTACCACACAGTACATCACCTCCTCCATCCTGTGTTCTTCCTGTACCACACAGCACATCACCTCCTCCTCCATAGTGTGCTCTTCCTGGACTACATAGCACATCACTCTCCTCCTGATCCTGCACTCTTCCTGGAACACCTAGATTGCAGCTACAGCCTGACAATCTCTT
>NW_004949479.1:26582-27061 GCF_000317375.1 Microtus ochrogaster | reverse complement strand
CTCACACACACATACCTGTCTCTCTCTCACACACACCTCTCTCTCACACACACCTCTCTCACACACACACCTCTCTCTCTCACACACACACACCTCTCTCTCACACACATACCTGTCTCTCTCCCTCACACACATCTCTCTCTCACACACACAGACCTCTTTATCTCACACTCACAAACCCCTCCCTCTCTCTCACACACCTCTCTCTCTCACACACACAAAAAATCTTATCTCTGACACCCACCTCTCTCTCTACTCACACACACACCTCTCTGTCCCACACACACAAGTGTCTCTCTCACACACACACAAACAATTCTCTCTCTCTCTCACTCACACACATACCTCTCTCTCACACACCCCTCCCTCTCTCACACACACACCTCTCTATCTCTCACTCACACACACTTCTCTCTCACTCACACACACACACCTCTCTCTCACACACACACACCTCTCAGTCACACACAAACACCTCT
>NW_004949479.1:26016-26482 GCF_000317375.1 Microtus ochrogaster | reverse complement strand
CATCTCTTTCTCTCACACACACCTCTCTCTCTTACACACAAACACACTCCTCTCGGTGTATCACACACATTTCTCTCTGTCACACACACACAGCTCTCTCTCTCACACACATATCTCTCTCACAGACACAAATGCACACTCCTCTCTCTCTCACACACACAAATCTCTCACACATAGACACAGAACACTCTCATTCACACACAACATACCTAACTCTATCTATCACACACACTCACCTCTATCTCTCTCTCACACACACAGAACTCTCTCTCAAACACACACACAGAACTCTCCCTCTCACACAAACACCTCTCTATCTCTGTCACACACAAGCATATCTCTCTCTCTCTATCACACACACACACCTCTCTCTCTCACACACAAACACCTCTCTCTCTTTCTCTCTCACACACACATCTCTCTCTCACACACACACCTCACTCTCTTTCACACACACACCACTCTC
>NW_004949479.1:23592-24260 GCF_000317375.1 Microtus ochrogaster | reverse complement strand
ACACAAACAACACTCTTTCTCTCACTCACACACACTCTTCTCACTCACACACACCTGTCTCTCACACACACAAACAACTCTCTTTCTCTCACTCACACACACTCCTCTCTCTCACACACACCTCTCTCTCACACACACAGACCTCTTTCTCACACTCACACATCTCTCCCTCTCTCTCACACACACCTCTCTATCTCTCACTCAAACACACACCGCTCACTCACACACACACCTTTCTCTGACACACACACCTCTCTCTCTCACACACACACCTCTCTCAACCACAGACCTCTGACTATCTCTCTCTCAAACACACACCTCTCTCTCACATGCACCACTATCTCTCTCTCTTTCTCACACACACCTCTCTCTCACACAACACACCTCTCTCTCACACACACACATGCACACCTCTCTCTACCACCCACACCTCTCTCACACACACACACCTTGCTCTCACACTCACACACCTCTTGTCTCTCTAAAACACACCTCTCTCTCACACACACACACACCCATCTCTCTCACATATACACACCTCTCTTTCTCTGTCAAACCCACACACCGCGCTCTTGCTCTCTCTTTTTCCCTCTCTCACACACATCACTCTCTCTCACACACACAACTCTCTCTCTCTCACACACACCTCTCTCACACACACAACTCTC
>NW_004949479.1:20596-21331 GCF_000317375.1 Microtus ochrogaster | reverse complement strand
GCACACACAAACACCCATCACTCACACACACACATCCCTCTCTCACTCACACATACACACCTCTCTCTCACACACACACCTCTCTCACTCACAACCTCTCTATCACATACACCTATATCTCTCAATCTCTCACACACACACACTTCTCTCTCTGTCACACACACACCTCTCTCTGTCACACACACATCTCTCACTCTCACACACACTCTATCTCACACACAACACCTCTCTCTTGCACACACAAACACCCATCTCTCACACACACACACCCCTCTCTCTCACACAAACACTTCTCTCTCTCTCAGACACACACACACCTCTCTTGTGCGCACACCCAAACCTCTCTGTCTCACACTCACACAACCCTCCCTCTCTCTCACACACCACTCTTTCACACACACAAAAATCTTCTTTATAACACACACCTCTCTCTCTACTCACAGACACACCTCTCTGTCCGACACACACACACCTGTCTCTCTCTCACACACACCTATCTCTCTCACATACACACATACCTCTCACACACACACAAATTTCTCACACACACCGCTCTCTCTCACACACACACAAACAACTCTCTCTCACTCACACACACACCCCTCTCTTACACACCTCTCTCTCCCTCACACACAAATCTCTCTCTCTCACACACACCTCTATCTCTATTTCTTAAACACACACACCTCTCTCCTCTCACTCACACTCCTCCCTCTCTTTCTCACACACACACAC
>NW_004949479.1:17493-18578 GCF_000317375.1 Microtus ochrogaster | reverse complement strand
CACACACATGTCAATCTCTCTCTCACACACACAACTCTATCACTCTCTCACACATGCACAGCTCTCTCTCTCACACACACACATTCCTCTCTTTCTCTCACACACACATCCTCTCTCTCTATCACACACACACCTCTCTCTCACACAACACATTTCACTGTCTCTATCACACACACATACCTCTCTGTCTCACACAAACACCCCTCTCTCTCTCTCTCACAAACACACACAGACCTCTCCACACACACACACACACACACACCCCTCTCTCTCACACACACAGGTCTCTCTCACACACACGCAACTCTCTCTCAAACACACACACAGAACTCTCTCTCACACACACACAGACACCTCTCTCTGACACACACACCTCTCTCTCTCACACACACACCTCTCTAACTCTCTTTCACACACACACCTCTCTTTCTCTCACACACACACACCTCTCTCTCTCCCACACACACCTCTCTTTCTCTCACACACACACAACTCTCTCCCACACACATCTCTCTCTCACACAAACATCTCTCACTCACACACACACACACACCTCTCTTTCACACACACCTCTCTCACACAAGCACACACCTCTCTCTCTCACACACCTCTCTCTCTCACACCCCTCTCTCTCACACACCTCTCTCTCACACACACACCTCTCTCTCACACAAACACACCTATGTATCTCTCTCTCACACACTCACCTCTCTCTCACTAACACAAACCTCGCTCTCACACACTCACCTCTCTCTCACTAACACAAACCTCTCTCTTGCACACACATACCTCTCTCTCATACACACAGACCTCTCTCTCACACACACATCTTTCTATCTCTCACACACACCTCTTTCACATACACAGCTCTCTCTCTCACACACACCACTCCTTCTCTCACATACACACACCTCTCATTCTCCCTCTATCACACACACACACCTCTCTCTCAAACACAGACACATCTCTTTCTCTCTCTCTCTCACACACACACACACAAACCTCTCTTTTTCTGTCAAACCCACACACCGCGCTCTCTCTCTTTTTCCCTCTCTCACACACACGTCACTCTCTCTCACACACAC
>NW_004949479.1:15132-16315 GCF_000317375.1 Microtus ochrogaster | reverse complement strand
TGGGGTGTAGAGAGAAAAGAGAGATAGGTGTATGTGTGTGAGAGAGAGGTGTGTTTCTTTGTGTGTGTGTGAGAGAGTGGTGTGTGTGTGTGAGAGAGAGAAATATGTGTGTGTGTTAGAGAGAGAGGTGTGTGTGAGATAGAGGTGTGTGTGAGTGAGAGAGAGGTGTGAGAGAGAGAGAAAGAGAAAGAGGTGTGCGTTTGAGAAAGGGAGAGGTGTCTGTTGTGTGGGTGTGTGAGAGAGAGAGGTTTGTGTGTGTGTGAGAGAGTGGTGCGTGTGTGTGAGGGAGAGAGAAATATGTGTATGTGTGTTAGAGAGAGAGGTGTGTGTGAGATAGAGGTGTGTGTGTGAGTGAGAGAGAGAGAGGTGTGAGAAGAGAGAAAGAGAGAGGTGTGTGTTTGAGAAAGGGAGAGATGTCTGTTGTGTGGGTGTGTGAGAAAGAGAGGTTTGTGTGTGGGTGAGAGAGAGGTTTGTGTGTGTGAGAGAGAGAGTGGTGTGTGTGAGAGAGAGAATTGTATGTGTGTGTGAGAGAGAAAGGTGTGTGTTTTTTGTGAAAGAGAGGTGTGTGTCTCTGAGAGAGAGGTAGGTTTGTGTCTGTATGAGAGAGAGAGATATATATGTGTGTGTGCGATAGATAGGTCTGTGTGAGAGGGAGAGAGAAGTGTGTGTGAGAGAGAGGGAGAGGTGCGTGTGTGGCAGAGATAAGTGTGTGTGAGAGAGAGAGGTGTGTTTGTGTGTGTGAGAGAGAGGTGTGTGTATGTGTTTGTGAGAGAGAAAGGTGTGTGTTTGAGTGTGAAAGATTGGTGTGTGTCTTTGAGAGAGAGAGGTTTGTGTTGTGTGAGAGATAGAGATATATGTGTGTGTGTGTGCGATAGATAGGTGTGTGTGTGAGAGAGAGGTGTGTGTGTGTGTGTGAGAGAAGTGTGTGTGTGAGAGAGGTGTGTGTGAGCGAGAGAGCTTTGTGGGTGAGAAAGAGGTATGTTTGTGTGTGTGAGAGAGAGGTGTGTGTGTGAGAGGTATGTGTGTTTGAGTGAGAGGTGTGTGGGGTGTAGAGAGAAAAGAGAAATAGGTGTATGTGTCTGAGAGAGAGAGGTGTGTTTCTTTGTGTGTGAGAGAGAGAGGTGTGTGTGTGTGTGAGAGAGAGGTGTTTGTGTGAGAGACAGTTAGGGGTGTGGGTGTGAGC
>NW_004949479.1:13825-14423 GCF_000317375.1 Microtus ochrogaster | reverse complement strand
TGTGTGTGAGAGAGAAAGTTGTGTGTTTATGTGTGAAAGAGAGGTGTGTGTGTCTGAGAGAGAGAGGTTTGTGTCTGTGTGAGAGAGAGAGAAATGTGTGTGTGTGTGATAGATAGGTGTGTGTGTATGAGCGAGAGAGGTGTGTGTCTGTGAGAGAGCTTTGTGTCTGTGTGAGAGAGAGGTGTGTGTGTGAGAGAGATGGAGAGTTTTTTTTTGTGTGTGTGTGAGATAGTGAGAGGTGTGTGTGTGAGAAATGGAGAGTTGTGTGTATGTGGGTGTGTGTGAGAGAGAGCTGTGTGTGTGAGAGACAGTTAGGGGTGTGGGTCTGAGAGAGAGAGGTGTTTGTGTGTGTGTGAGAGAGAGGTGTTTGTTTGTGTGAGAGGGAGAGGTGTGTGTCTGTGAGAATGAGAGAGACTTTTGTCTGTGTGAGAGAGAGTAGTGTGTTTGAGAGAGAGAGACCAAGAGAGAGGTGTGTGTGTGCGAGAGAGAGAGAAATAGGTGTGTGTGAGAGAGAGGTGTGTGTATGTGAGAGAGAGAGGTGTGTGTTTGAGAGAGAGAGGTGTGTGTGTGTGAGAGAGAGGTGTGGGTGTGAGAGAGG
>NW_004949479.1:9333-10226 GCF_000317375.1 Microtus ochrogaster | reverse complement strand
GAGGTGTGTGAGTTAGAGAGAGGGAGAGGTGTGTGTGTGTCAGAGAGAGAGAAGTGCGTGTGTGTGACAGAGAGGTGTGTGTGTGACAGAGAGGGTTGTGTGGTGTGAGACAGAGAGGTGTGTCTGTGTGAGAGAGAGAGATGTGTGTGTGTGTGAGAGAGGGAGGTGTGTAGGTGAAAGAGAGGTGTGTTTGTGTGTGTGAGATAGAAGTGTGTGTTGGTATGTGTGAGGGAGAGGTGTGTGTGAGAGAGAGTTGTGTTTGTGTGAGAGAGAGGGGTGTTTGTGTGAGAGAGATAGAGAGAAAGGTTTGTGTGTGAGAGAGAGAGAGGTGTTTCTGTGAGAGACATTTAGGGTTTTAGGTGTGTGATCGAGGTATGTGTGTGCGACACAGAGAGAGGTGTGTGTTTGTTAGAGAGAGAGGTGTGTGTCTGTGTGAGAGAGAGCTTTGTTTCTGTGTGAGAGAGAGGTGTGTGTGAGAGAGAGACCGAGAGAGAGGTGAGTGTGTGTGAAAGACAGAGAGAAAAAGGTGTGTGTGTGAGAGAGAGATAGAGGAGTGTGTGTGTGAGAGAGAGAGGTGTATGTGTGAGAGGGAGAGATAGATGTATGTGTGAGAGAGAGGTGTTTGTGTGTGAGAGAGAGGTGTGTGTTTGAGAGAGGTGTGTGTGTGAGAGAGAGATGTCTGTGTCTGAGAGAGAAAAAGAATTTGTATGTGTGTGAGAGAGAGAACGTTGTGTGTTTATGTGTGAAAGAGACGTGTGTGTCTCTGAGAGAGAGGATTGTGTCTGTGTGAGAGAGAAATCTGTGTATGTGCAATAGATAGGTCTGTGTGTGTGAAGAGGGGTTTGTGTCTGTGAGAGAGCTTTGTGTCTATGTGAGAAAGAGGTGTGTGTGTG
>NW_004949479.1:4629-5384 GCF_000317375.1 Microtus ochrogaster | reverse complement strand
TGTGTTTGTCAGAGAGAAATAGGTGTGTGTGTGAAAGAGAGACGGAAAGGGGTGTGTGTGTCAGAGAGAGAAAGAGATGTGTGTGTGTGAGGGAAAGGTGTGTGTGTTTGTGAGATAGAGGTGTGTGTGTGAGAGAGAGAGAGGTGTGTGTATGAGAGAGAGAGGTGTATGTGTGAGGGAGAGAGAGGTGTTTCTGTGAGAGAGAGAAGTGTGTGTGAGACAGAGGAAAGTGTTTGTTTTTATGTGAAAGAGAGGTGTGTGTCTCTGAGAGAGAGGAGGGTTTGTGTCTGTGTGAGAGAGAGAGATATATGTGTGTGTGCCATAGATAGGTCTGTGTGATAGGGAGAGAGAGGTGTGTGTCTGCGAGAGAGAGAGGTGTGTGAGTGAGAGAGAGGGACAGGGGTGTGTATCAGAGAGAGAGAGAAGTGCATGTGTGTGAAAGAGAGGTGTGTGTGTGACAGAGAGGGAGGTGTGTGTGAAACAGAGAGGTGTGTCTGTGTGAGAGATAGAGGTGTGTGTGTGAGAGAGAGGTGTGTGGGTGAAGAGAGGTGTGTTTGTGTGTGTGTGAGAGAGAGGTGTGTGTGTGTGAGAGAGGTGTGTGTGTGTGAGAGAGAGGTGTGTTTGTGTGAGAGAGAGGTATTTGTGAGAGAGGTGTATGTGTGAGGGAGAGAGAGGTGTTTCTGTGAGAGAGAGAGGTGTGTGTGACACAGAGAAGTGTGTGTGAGAGAGAAAGTTGTGTGTTTTTGTTTGAAAGA
>NW_004949479.1:1614-2968 GCF_000317375.1 Microtus ochrogaster | reverse complement strand
AGAGAGAAAGAGAAAGATTGGTGTATGAGTCTAAGAGAGAGACAGGTGTGTGTGTGAGAGAGAGGTGTGTGTATGTGTGTGTGAGAGAGAGAAAGAGAGGTTTGTGTCTCTGAGAGAGAGGTGTGTGTGTGACAGAGAGGTGTGTGTGTCTGAGTCTTAGAGAGATAGGTGTGTGTGTGACAGAGAGGTGTGTGTGTGAGAGAGAAAGGTGTGTGTGAGAGAGAGAGATGTTTGTTTGTTTGCAAAAGAGAGAAAGAGAAAGAGGTGTGTGTGTGTGATAGAGAGGTGTGTGTGTGAGAGAGAGGTGTGTGTATGTGTCTGAGTGAAATAGGTGCGTGTTTGTGTGAGAGAGAGGTGTGTTTCTCTGAGAGAGATGTTTGTGTCTGTGTGAGAAAGAGAGAGATATGCGATACATAGGTGTGTATGTGAGAAAGAGAGGTATGTGTGTTTGAGAGAGAGGTGTTTGAGAGTGATAGTGTTGTGTGTGTGTGTGAGAGAGGGAGAGGTGTGTGTTGTGAGAGATAGGTTTGTGTGTGTGAGAGAGAGGTGTGTGTGTGAGAGTGAGATGTGTGCATGAGGGAGGTGTGTGTATGTGTGTGTGAGAGAGAAAGGTGTGTGTTTGTGTGTGAAAGAATGTTGTGTGTCTCTGAGAGAGAGATTTGTGTCTGTGTGTGAGAGAGAGATATATATGTGTGTGAGAAAGAGGTGTGTGTGTGAGAGAGAGGTGTGTGAGAGAGATTGTGTGGTTGACAGAGAGGTGTGTTTGTGTGTGTGTGAGAGAGAGGTGTGTGTGTGTGTGAGAGAGGTGTGTGTAAGAGAGAGACATGTGTGTGTTTGTGAGAGTGGTGTGTGGGGGTGTGAGAGAAAGAGAGAGTTAGGAGTGTGTGTATGAGAGAGACAGAGTGGTGTGTTTGTTTGTGTGTGGGAGAGAATGGTTTGGGTGTGAGAGACGTGTGTGTGTGAGAGAGAGAGAAATATGTGTGTTTGAGAGAGAGGTGTGTGTGAGAGAGAGGTGTGTGTGTTTTTTTGAGAATGAAAGAGGTGTGTGTGTTAGAGAGAATAAGCTAGAGGTTTGTGTTTGGGAAAGGGAGACATGTTTGTGGGTGTGTGTGTGAGAGAGGTTTGTGTGTGAGAGACAGAGATGGGTGTATGTGTGTCAGAGAGAGAGGTGTGTGAGTGTGAGAGAGAGAAGTATGTGTGTGTGTGAGAGAGAGAGGTGTGTGTATGTCTGTGTGAGAGAAAAAGGTGTGTGTATTTGTGTGAAAGAGAGGTCTGTGTCTCTGAGAGAGGAAGGTTTGTGTCTGTGTGAGAGAGAGATATTTGTGTGTGTGCGATAGATAGGTGTGTGTGAGAG
>NW_004949479.1:0-547 GCF_000317375.1 Microtus ochrogaster | reverse complement strand
GTGTGTGTGTTTGTGAGAAGGAGAGGTGGGTGAGTGTTTGAGAGAGAGGTGTGCGTGTGCGAGAGAGAGAGGTGTATGTATGTGTGAGTGAGAGAGGTGTGTTTGTGTGAGAGATAGGTTTTTGTCTGTGTAAGAGAGGGAGAGGTGTGTGCGTGAGAGAGAGGTGTGTGTGTGTTTGTGAGAGAGGTGTATGTGTGAGAGAGATGTGTATGTGTGTGAGAGAGATGTGTTTGTGTGAGAGAGGTGTTTGTGTGTGTGATTGATAGAGGTGTGTGTGTGTGAGAGAGAGGTGTCTGTTTGTATGTGAGATAAAGTTGTGTGTTTTTGTGTGAAAGAGAGGTGTGTGTCTCTGAGAGTGAGAAAGGTTTGTGTCTGTGTCAGAGAGAGATAATTATGTGCATGTGTGCGATAGATAGGTATGTGTGAAAGAGAGAGAGGTGTGTGTGTATGTGTGAGAGAGAGAGGTGTGTTTGTGATCGAGAGAGGTGTGTGTTAGAGAGTGAGGTTTGTGTTTGGGGGAGAGAGAGATGTATGTGTGTGTGTGTGA
>NW_004949478.1:26482-27062 GCF_000317375.1 Microtus ochrogaster | reverse complement strand
ATATATATGGAGTTGGGTGCCATTTGGAATTATATGCATTTGTTAGAGGATTTGGAACATATCTCTTCATGTGAGAGGGAACTATAGCCCTATACAGAAAAGTTTAAACGTTTTACAAAAACCTACCTATGAACAAAGAATCTAAATGAATTAGATAAAAGTAGTAAGAATGACATTTTACGTGCTACTTCAAAACTGTGACAGGTGTTTGTCAAAACAGAAAATAAAAACATATTTCAAAATATGAGTTTAGAATGAATGATATGGTTATTTAGAGTACATGCAGTTAGACTGGCCATTGGAGATGTTTGAAAAGTGGAGTGAAGTGATTCTCACTGTGCTTCGTATTTTCACCATAGACAGCAGAACACTTGTGTATCTGGCCCTGCAGTCAATGCTCTGCATGAATGACCACCCTTCCTTTTCAGATAAAGACTTCCCAATTACATGTATTTCACTAGGAAGACATCAGTGAGAAGTACTGAAAGACTATCAAAGATTGCACCATGGTTAGATAAAGATCAAGTTCTAAGGAGCAGGATCTAAAGGTGAGTATTCATAATGTCACTCCAGTTATCAA
>NW_004949478.1:14596-17442 GCF_000317375.1 Microtus ochrogaster | reverse complement strand
CAGAGAATTATCACAAGCCACAGGTACAATGAGAGGAAGAGCAAAAATTGAAGGGTCTGTGATGAAAGAGATTGGGCAGTGTGCGAGAGAAGAGTGTTAGCTCTATGGATAACTAAGTCTTTTACTCTACTTCTCTTATGTTTAATTTATATTTTAAATTTGATTATAGAAATGTATCTGTAATACACACACACACATATATATATATGTATATATATACACACACATATATATGGAGTTGGGTGCCATTTGGAATTATATGCATTTGTTAGAGGATTTGGAACATATCTCTTCATGTGAGAGGGAACTATAGCCCTATACTGAAGTGTTTAAACGTTTTACAAAAACCTACCTATGAACAAAGAATCTAAATGAGTTAGATAAAAGTAGTAAGAATGACATTTTACGTGCTACTTCAAAACTGTGACAGGTGTTTGTCAAAACAGAAAATAAAATCATATTTCAAAATATGAGTTTAGAATGAATGATATGGTTATTTAGAGTACATGCAGTTAGACTGGCCATTGGAGATGTTTGAAAAGTGGAGTGAAATGATTCTCACTGTGCTTCGTATTTTCACCATAGACAGCAGAACACTTGTGTATCTGGCCCTGCAGTCAATTCTCTGCATGCATGACCACCCTTCCTTTTCAGATAAAGACTTCCCAATTACATGTATTTCACTAGGAAGACATCAGTGAGAAGTACTGGAAGACTATCAAAGATTGCACCATGGTTAGATAAAGATCAAGTTCTAAGGAGCAGGATCTAAAGGTGAGTATTCATAATGTCACTCCAGTTATCAAAGAGTTGACAGCACAATTTCACCGCCTCTGGACTACCAGAAGACAATGGCAGGAGCCTCCAAGGGCAGTAAAAACCATTGTTCCCAAATAAGAAAGTAGAGAGTAATGACAACCTTCAATTTTTTTTTTCCAATACAAATTTTAGGCATGGCCACATTTTGAAATCATGCCATAATCTGTGACACTCATCGCCCTTACAAGTACCACCAGTTCCTAAATACTATGAATTCAACTCCAGTGTGGACTCCTAAATACCAAACAAAATAACTGTTTATTAAAAAAGAGAAAGTACTAATTCTAGCTTGCCCCAATATTTTAGTATGACATTTCAATGGTAGCAAGAGTAAAAATTTTAACAACCACATGGGATGTTTTTTTGCAGGATCTGAAAAATTATTCATTTGGTTACAAGGCAGGAAAGTGCAGACAGGCATTTTAATAAAATTTATTCCTGTCAGTGAGGAAAAGTCCTTAATGAGGATAATACACACAAAACATGAATATTATAAAATAGTTTTTGAAAATCATATTTGTTTCTTTAAACATGAAATATTATCTCTTTCAAAAGTTTAATGTCCTCAAACCTACTTAGCATATCTGTGAATTAAAATTCTAGTTTTATTTAAGTTTGCTTGTTTATTTACTGAATTTTGATCTGAAGATTTTAGGCAAAAAAAATAATAAGAAGTTTATATTTTAATTTTACTCGTGTTTTGTTTGGCTTTCTTGTGCTTTGGGACAATCTCTAGCTCTGTAGCTTAGACTGTCCTGAATCTGATTATGCAGCCCAAGCTGGCCTGGTGCTCACTATCTAGGACTTGGTGGCCTCAAATTCAGAATGTTCTTCTCTTCTCTCTTTCCTCACTCTCTTACATGCTTGCTTATAGACACGAGATGCTGGAAATGGCTTGGATGCATTTCTTTCTCCATATTTCTCTCTATATTATTTTGGATTCCTTATTACTTACTATGGAGTTTTGAGGGAAATATTGAAAATAAGCTATTCTCCAGCATTCAGATGGTAGGTCAAGAATGAGAGCTACTTTCCCATTTTTCTAAAACCAATATGAAATGTGCTGAATTCCTTTGAGGAAAAAAATAAATGCATGAAAGCAGGGGCTATTACATCCCTAAGCATATAATTTACGTTACAAATGTAAGCATACACATACTCTCCATCCTATGGGAATGAACGAGAGCAAGTACACTAGGGAATTCTGTTTCATTTCAGCAGAAAAGCAGGATATTGTTATGTATTAAAATTATTCACTACTGAAATAAACTATCTCCAAATAGGGTTCGTAATGCACATAGCCCCTACACTCAAAGATGAGGAAAGCATTTCAAGTTCACATATTCTCTGGCAAATTGTGCCACTGTTTGTTACTTGAGGTGCATATTACAAAGGTATTGAACAGAGATTTTAAAAAACGGTAAATAAAGTAATTCCTATGCTGTTCATTAATTCCACAGAACTGCGTCTTATTTATATATTTATTCATGCATTGTTTTATGGATTTCTCTGCCTAAACAACATTCAGGCAACACCAAACCCTTGCCTTTTTTAATGCTTTTTGCTTTAATGCCAAAGTACTTAGCCATCCATTTCTTAACTGTCAATCACAACTGCAAACACAAATACTGAGTTACATGAACTAAGAAAAGCCATGGTCCTTGTCATTTACCTACGATAAATATGAACATGTAAAGGTTTTCTGATGAAAGAAAATACCAAACGTTTAAAATTTGTGATTTACGCAATGCTGATACCCACATAAAGAGATGTTTTTGAAAGGAAATCTATGAATGCGAAAGCATGCAAAGAGTTGATCCCTGTATGATCTGTGGTCCATGAGCTAAAAACAATTGGCTAAAAAGTAGATTTAAATACCACCTAAAATTTATTTGGGATATATACTATATTAAGTCTTAACTAACAATTTATGACTGAATAACGTTTAATCTTCACAGCAAGTGAATAGCCAATGAGTCTTATTTAGAAAAAATAATTTACAAAAATACACCTACCGCTGAAGTACA
>NW_004949478.1:10937-12160 GCF_000317375.1 Microtus ochrogaster | reverse complement strand
AGATAATCAAGCACATTAATATATCCTCATCTCATAGTTATTACTGTGTATAATCTATTCTATGGCTTTAGTGTCACATCACATGCTTGTTACATGTAGTTATTAATAGCTTGGAAACGTTCTGGATAGCTGAAGCATTTATCCTATGATCAATAGCTCCTTATTCTTTCTAGAATCCTGTCCCAGGTAATTACTCCTTCATACTTTCTGTGAATTCAAGTTTTAGAATTCTACATAATTAATACCACACAATGTCTCCTTTTCTGTATTTGGCTGAGTTCCCTTAAAAATGTTTTCTTTATTCATGCTGTTCAAATGTCAACATTATCCTGTTTTAAACTCTGTATAATATTCTATTGTACATAAACACATGTCTCGTCTTAAAAATATCATATCATTAAAGTTTTAACATTTATTTTTGTGTAAGTGTGTAGGGAATAGTATGTGAATGTCGTGATGCGTATGTGGTGTGTGTGTGTGTATGTATGTATTTGTTCATCTATCTGTGTTTATATTCATGTATGTGTGCATGCACTCATGTGTATGTATACAGAACAAAGGACAAGTTGCAAAATGAGTTATCTCCTTCTACCATGTGAGTTCTGGCATAGTCAGAGTTGTCAGCTAGCATCCTTACCCACTCTCGGTTTCACTTTTTTTTTTCATTAATCTGTTAAAAGTTGATTTATCTCTATATTTGGGTTTCTTGGGAATAATTTCATAATGATGATGACTAGCCTGTTATTTCTGAAAACTTTTACTACCTAGAGTAATTTTCTTCTAGTTTTTTTTTTGTGAATATTATCATTTTTAAATGATTGTACCAATTTGAACTTTTTTATTCTAAGAAAAGCGGTTAGAATAAAATATATGTCTGTGATAGTTTGAATATAATTGACTCCCATAATCTCAGAGGGAGCAGTAATATTAGGAATCGTGGCAACTTTGTACTGGGTATGGCTTTTTTTTTTTTTGGAGAAAGTGTGTCATTCTGAAGGTGAGCTTTGAAGTTTTTTATGTTCATGATACTGCCTAGTAGTTTAGTTGACTTCCTGTTGCCTGCAAGCCAAGATGTAGCCAGCACCTTGTCTGCCTGCTTGCCATCATGCATCCCGCCATGATGATAATGGACTAAATCTCTGAAACTATAAGCTACCCAAATTAAATGATTTCCTTATCAGAGTTGCCATGATCGTGGTGTCTCTTTACAGCAATAGAAACAC
>NW_004949478.1:9114-10344 GCF_000317375.1 Microtus ochrogaster | reverse complement strand
GCCCCTTCCTAAAAGGGGATGGGGGTTGGACTGAGAGGGTAGGTGGAGGGAATGGAAGGAGGGGAAGGATTGGGAACTGGAATTGCTATGTCAAGTGAATAAATATTATTTTTTAAATAAACTAAATGTTAAAAAATTACCCTTTGTGGTAGAAAACATTCTATATTAATACACTAAATTTATCTACACATTTAAAAATAATTATTGGGCTGAGAAAACTGTTTATAAGTATTTGGTGCATAGTTATGGGGACCTGAGTTTGATCCTGGTACTTATATCAAGAAACTTTGGGGCAGAAATGTGTTCTTGTAACCTCAGAACTGGGGAGGCAGAGAGGCAAGTGGATAACTGTAGCTTACTTTTCAGGCCAAATAGGAGAGTTTATCTCAAAATAAGAAAGAGAAGGTGAAGGGGAGAAGAAGAGAAGGAGGGAGGAACAGTTAGGAGGGAAAGAGGGAGGGAGGGAGAGAGAGAGAGAGAGAGAGAGAGAGAGAGAGAGAGAGAGAAGGAGCTTGAGAGATCGGAACAGCAGTTTGCAGATACTATTAAAAGAAAGGGGAAAACATGGGAAGAGGCTTTAACTGGAGAAGGAGGAAAAGGCAATATAAGACATACAGAGGTGGAATTAATAGCACTAAGGGTGTTTTTAAAAGCCATAGTGAATTAACTTATTTCATGTTTATTAGAATTAGACATAAAATAGACAAATATATCAATACACACACTCTTTTAGAAATGACTTACACCACTAAGGATGATAATGCTGTCCCTCTAAGAGCCACAGTCTATGCAGTAAAACTAGGCATTAGAAACATCATTGGAATTGTTGGTCAAGAGATTTCAAGAGATTCCAAAATAATACAAGCTATTGTCATTGCTTTTGGTTGTCTCCCAGAATTTGAAGGTAAGCGCCTGTTGCTGAAGACAGCATGTCTTTAAGTCACCGGACTCAGAGGAATTGAGGTGGAACTGACCTGAAAACTTCCTTCTTCAGGTCTAGCTCTCACAGGACTGGAAGTTGCTATGCAAGCTGACCAGGAAAGGAAGAAAGAAATAGTCCTTCTAGCATGATACCTATGAAACAATATGATGCAATGGTGACATTAACATGCTGGTAACCTGCAGCTCTCTAATTTTTTTTTTATTGAGAAAAGGAAAAAAAAAACAAGTTTCCGCCTCCTCCCAGCCTCCCATTTCCCTCCCCCTCCTCCCACCCTTCTCCCCCTCCCC
>NW_004949478.1:6893-9014 GCF_000317375.1 Microtus ochrogaster | reverse complement strand
GTATAATCTATGGCTTTAGTGTCACATCACATGCTTGTTACATGTAGTTATTAATAGCTTGGAAACGTTCTGGATAGCTGAAGCATTTATCCTATGATCAATAGCTCCTTATTCTTTCTAGAATCCTGTCCCAGGTAATTACTCCTTCATATTTTCTGTGAATTCAAGTTTTAGAATTCTACATAATTAATACCACACAATGTCTCCTTTTCTGTATTTGGCTGAGTTCCCTTAAAATGTTTTCTTTATTCATGCTGTTCAAATGTCAACATTATCCTGTTTTAAACTCTGTATAATATTCTATTGTACATAAACACATATCTCGTCTTAAAAATATCATATCATTAAAGTTTTAACATTTATTTTTGTGTGTGTAGGGAATAGTATGTGAATGTCGTGATGCTATGTGGTGTATGTGTGTATGTATGTATTTGTTCATCTATCTGTGTTTATATTCATGTGTGTGTGCATGCACTCATGTGTATGTATACAGAACAAAGGACAAGTTGCAAAATGAGTTATCTCCTTCTACCATGTGAGTTCTGGCATAGTCAGAGTTGTCAGCTAGCATCATTACCCACTCTCGGTTTCACTTTTTTTTCCATTAATCTGTTAAAAGTTGATTTATCTCTATATTTGGGTTTCTTGGGAATAATTTTGTAATGATGATGACTAGCCTGTTATTTCTGAAAACTTTTACTACCTAGAGTAATTTTCTTCTAGTATTTTTGTGAAGATTATAATTTTTAAATGATTGTACCAATTTGAACTTTTTTATTCTAAGGAAAGAGGTTAGAATAAAATATATGTCTGTGATAGTTTGAATATAATTGACTCCCATAATCTCAGAGGGAGTAGTAATATTAGGAGTCGTGGCAACTTTGTAGTGGGTATGGCTTTTTTTTGGAGAAAGTGTGTCATCCTGAAGGTGAGCTTTGAAGTTCCTTATGTTCATGATACTGCCTAGTAGTTTAGTTGACTTCCTGTTGCCTGCAAGCCAAGATGTAGCCAGCACCTTGTCTGCCTGCATGCCATCATGCATCCTGCCATGATGATAATGGACTAAGTCTCTGAAACTATAAGCTACCCAAATTAAATGATTTCCTTATCAGAGTTGCCATGATCGTGGTGTCTCTTTACAGCAATAGAAACACTAACTAAAACAATGTCAACAATCAAACATGATTGATAAATTTCCCTTTTTTTGTTATTTTAGTAGAGGAAAAACTTCTAAGTATTTTACCACAAAAAAACAAACACATTCTAGTGAAAGCAAAGTATATTCATTCTTAAAATGTTTTCCTAGGCAAAACTATTAGGATATCAGCAGCATGAAAAAGCCTTCCCTGATAGTCTCCCCTGTGACAGGGGCCTAACTGTAAAACACAAAATGTTTTAGAGAATGAGAGCCTACATTGATGTATAAAAATTTAACCTTTATTTATCCCTACTCCTTGTACTGGCTTTTTTTGGGAACCTATTCTCTTGCTTAGCCTATGTATATTAGGGAGGGCCTCAGACATTCCTAAAAGGTGTGGATGGGGGTTGGACTGAGAGGGTAGGTGGAGGGAATGGAAGGAGGGGAGGGATTGGGAACTGGGATTGCTATGTCAAGTGAATAAATATTATTTTTTAAATAAACTAAATGTTAAAAAATTACCCTTTGTGGTAGAAAACATTCTATATTAATACACTAATATACTCCCTCTCCAGTCCAAAGAGCAGTCAGGGTTCCCTGCCCTGTGGTAATTTATTTAAGGCATTTTTGATAAGAAGTAATTCAAGCCTGGTGCTGTAAACCTAGTCAAATACCTATGAATGGTGGGGAACAGAGCATAGATATCCCACTAGTGCAACTTTCATAAGCAAGTATAATTTCTAACTGTGTTTTTGTAACAAGGTATAACTGATCAAAATGTAGAGGTCCGCTGGTAGTGGGGTGCCCAGCCCAACTGATACATCTGCAATACAACTCCTACACCTAAACCTCTGGGAACAGTATAAAAGAAGATGCAGGGAGATTTTGAGAGGCAGAGAACCAGGATGTCTGCTGAGAGATTGAAGTTTTATGAAGGGCTGGAATATTAAGGTTATAAAAACTGGATATGGTAGCCTAGATGA
>NW_004949478.1:3313-4668 GCF_000317375.1 Microtus ochrogaster | reverse complement strand
GCAGGGAACAACAGAAATAGGGATTATTACTTTGAAACATAATTAGATATTATATTGAAAATTAAACATATGTTTGTTCTAAGACTGGAAAATACCATCATTGAATCATACCAAAGCAATTTTCCTTCCAGCTAATGAGATATTTTTCTCTAGTGTTATTTCTGTTTTTCTTTAAAACGTTCTACAAGTATCTCCCCTCTGCCTCTGCCTTTTACAGTCCCTTAATCTACTCTTTGCTCTTACGTTTTCATTCTTTTATTCCGTTTCTCTCTATACACTAAGCATGTCTATTCAAACAGCTTAGTCAGACAAGAAGCATGCATTCATTGTTCAACAAATACTTATTAAGTAGTCAAGTTTTCGGCCCACAGCAGTGAACCAGATATGCAGGTCTCCTACCACGAGCTTTTGTTTTTCAAAAAGTGACTAAACTATTGTTCAGATTGACAGTAGAAAAGCAGCTGCTTATTTTTCTGATGGAGGAAATTGGACGGGCAAACCATTCATCTGAGGAAAATATGAAATGATGGAAGTGAGTGTGGCTATTAAGTACTTGCAATAGTATAACTGAACATTTCCTCCTGTCGGATATCGGTTTTTCTATTGTATAGAATGGATATGAAATAACATTACATTAGATATTATGTAACATATATATAAAATAAAAATATTTTTCAATTTTTTATGCATATAGCTACTCTTAATGCGCTCAGCTCCAATAAAAACAATCACTTCTATTCATCCTTTTTGGGATGATGGGATCAAACCCATGGCTTTACACATGCTGGACAAATGCTTTACCATTCATTTTTCATCCAATTTGTAGCCAAGTTCTTACTTCACTCCTCATCGGCCTTCATTATGCACTTACTGAACTCATGCGTGCAATATCCTTTTGTATAGCGAAGACTATTATGCTTCAGCAGGGCTTGAGCTGGATGTCCATGGCCTCACTCCCCATTCTCTTCTTTCACAAAATTCTCCCTGTCTCTTTGTCTTTCCCTGAATTGACTGATTGAAGGCCATGGACATTTTTCTACCAGAATCTCTGTGACACATACACAGACCTTGAGAATTGAAGGTAGGTGATAAATCAAGGTTTAAGACCAAAAAATTATACTTGATGTAAATACAAAGAGAAAGCACTTCACACTTGAACTTTTTTTCTGTTAATCAGAAATGTGAAAATGCCTGAAGTAAACATCATTAATGATTCATTTTACAATGGTCATGTTCTTATAAATAATTTCTTGAAAGCCCAATTGGTTATAGAAAAAGGGATTATTGTATTGTATTATGAACCAATAGTTGATTTTTTGTATAATTTTAGGAACTTGATATATATATATATATAT
>NW_004949478.1:0-2428 GCF_000317375.1 Microtus ochrogaster | reverse complement strand
AATTGACACTATGACTTACAGTCCTCAATAACTAAAGGGGAGTACTTATGCTAAGAAGTATGGCAATGCACCATATAGTTATTAAGTTGTCATATTATTAGAATATTTTGGCTTTATAGTCTACACTGACTTTTATTCATCTACAGTTTTAGATACTGTCCCCATATCAGTATTATTTTGCCATACTATGTGATAAAAATTAAAATATTGTACCTTCTTAAACACATTGAATTTCATTTATTGGTTACAGTAGTTCTATGTTTTTCAAATGTTTTCCTGGTAAAGTCTTCATTCCAAATACATTGAATTATTATATTTGCCTGCACATTCATATCTTTACTTTTATCTACTATATTTACACATTATTTAGAGCATAATGGTTAATGAACTATATGTTTAGAATGTTTCAATGTATTTTCATCAAACCAAATTTATTCTATAATATGATGATTTAAAACATATTTGTAGCCAACCAAATCATAAGTCTCTTTTATACAAATCAATCTGTTTTTGTAGAGTGGTTTGGGATGTTAGCATTTTAGATAATTTGGTCTTTTTTACTTAGGTCTCCATTAAAGTACCTATTAACTTATTATACTATAAGGGCTCTAACCAAATAAAATCCTTTATTTCAGTGATTACTAAAATAATTACTATCACCATAAACTATTATATGGCCATAATAATAAACCTTTTTTTTTTCAATAAGGAATTGCTGAATTGGGCTTTAGTTGTCTTCAACATAGAGGAGTTATTTAGCATTTCTCTTAACAAACACTCACTTCAAACGCATGTGACTGGAAGCCCATGTTAAGTACTATAATGGCCTGGTGCTTATTCCCAGAGTGCTTTTAAAGCTACAAATCTCTAATATTTCCTAAACATAATGACTATCTGAAGGTACATAGGGGAGATGGAGAAAATTAAATGCTCATTAAATAAAATGAAACAGCCATTATGTTTGAGAAGTCATTGTTTCAGAGAATATTCACAAAATATTTGGAAATCCAAGTAGTATGTGAGGTTGCTAGAGAAAGACAGTCTGGAGGAAGGAGGAAAAGAACCCTGAAGGGCAGGTCAGCTCAGAATCACAGATCATAGAGTCCACGTTTAGCCCTTTCTGCATCTCTCAGGTATCTATCCTGGAAAGGGAGGGAAGGCATCTGAATTACAATATCCTGATAGATGCTTTATTCTAACAAAGAGTACTGCATTTAAATATAATGGTGTTTACTTTGTGTGAAACTGAAACATTTGTAAAGGTTTCTTTGTGCTGTTTCTAATCTATAATTTAACAGATTTGTTCCACCAGAACAAACATTTGCTGAATGTCATGGAAATGGTTTTGAAAAGTGTAAGTGTCAGCAAGATCGCCTCTGAAAAAACAGCCCTCAAACAAGACAGCACCTGTATGCTGAGCATACAAGGCCCACCCCCAAACTGGAAGTGTTTTCACACAGCCAGAATCTCAGCCATAGCTGCACCTTTATGCTCCCTTTCCTTTTGTCTGAGCTAAAGACATGTCGCCAGACACTTTCTCGTATTTTACACAAGCAAGGGACATTCATCACACCAATCTCTTTGTCCCTTTCCTCAGCTTTGATGCTGATGATCTATTCTGTGACTAACTTTTACTCCTGATCTTTCTGATCAATAAGATGGATGGCAAAGAAGGTAAAAGCACGAGGTTTACATTGCATAGAAACAGCTACCTCCTCAGGGTGGTTAACATAAATAATTCTATAGTAACACCCATTGCCTCTCACTAGTGACAGTGGACAAGTGATCTCTTTGATGTTTAGTCTTGTTTGGGGTCTGCTCTTTTGATAAGCTTTCAAAAGCCCCCTACGATGAGTGTCAAATTAAGTACCCTTATGAATATGCATGAACAAAACCTTCCTCTATTCATTTTGGTGGCTACTCACTGTTCTGGGTTGCCCTGGAAGCCATTCCAAATCGTTTCGATTTTGCGTTTGAGATTCTTAATGGTAGTAATTATCTGTTGCAGCCATGCAGTACCAAATATGATGCATGTTAGAGATACTTTAAAAATAATGATAAAAACGACTAAAGATGCTAATTCCCACATTTTGGTTCCTACAGGGCAATTAGCCCCTAGTAATGATGTTTATATTTATATGCAAATATTTCAAGAAAAAAAAGAATCTTAAGAGAAACTTCATATCAATACTATTGGGAGATGAGAGTGTTCCATCTGTCTGTAGAGAACGTCTGCCATTAGCTGTACATGTATTTCTCAAATAGAAACTATTTAATCTTAAGTAATTCATTTTTCATCTTGTGTTATTTTCCTTTCCTTCTGTTCTTTTATTAAGATTCTTAACAAACCTACAGTATGAACAGCTCTCCAGGGCTGATGCTTAGGTGCCTCGCCACATTTTCTTCTGAGTATTGTCTGTTCTTTAAA
>NW_004949477.1:24793-27275 GCF_000317375.1 Microtus ochrogaster | reverse complement strand
CCAGGAGTGCACTGCCCTCTAGGTCAGTGGTTCTATTGAAATGAGCCAGCCTAGTCCTTTTGTCCCCCTCCCTCCCATAGCATATGCCCTCGTGTCTGAGGTTATTGAAGACTGCCGACCCAGCTCAGATGTAATCAGCTCATACACTGGCACAGGACTGGAGACATACAGTATCTTGGCAACAGTGGAGTCAGCATGTCAAAAAAAACTATGATGGCACAGGCTGGAGTAGGTGGAATAGGACCTCACATTCCACCCTAGGGCTCTAGGAATGTATAGCTGGATTGTGTCCCCCAACCCAGCAAGAAGAGAGGGACATAAATGGAACAGTCTCAGGGTGGAGGCCCCTCCATCAAGGCAGCATTGATTGCATATAGGTTCTCAGTCAGTCTGTTCATACCTAAACTCACCACACCAGAGCAATGCAGTCATGAGGCAGCACTGGTCCCACAGAAACTCCACCACGGAAATGCCACTTCCCAGTGGGCTGGGACCTGTGTCTCCAAGCAGACATGGTGGAGTGAATGCTGAGACTGGGCAGCACTGATGGGGTGTTCAACCAGAGGCCGCTTATACAGCAGGTGACCTCATCAGAAGTGAGAGTCGCTGTGGATCAGATGTGAGCCTCCAAACCCCTTTCTACTCCTCTTATTGTTTTCCTCTTTCTTTTCTGAAGCAAGTGTCCACACAGCCCAGGCTGGCCTTGAGCTCACTAGGTAGCTGAGGATGACCTAGACTTCCTGCCCTCCTTTCTCCACCTCCCAAGTGCTCGGATTACAAGTACAACCGCCATACTTGTTCTATGCGGTGATTGAGTTGAACCCTGTGATTCGTGCAGGTAAGCAAGAACTCTACCACCTGAGCCGTAATCTCTCTTAATGCTTTTTTGGTGGAAATACACATGACATAATGAGAACAGCTCAGCCATGTTCAATACATCTCCAATATTTAACAGCCAACCCCTGGTCCAACCCCTAACCTTTCCATAACTTCAAAACTCTGCCTCCACCAGCAGCCTCTCCCGTCCTCCTGCTTCTGGCTCTTGGAATCCACCATTCTGCTTCCTGTCCCTGGGTTTTACGTACTCCAGACAGTAGAAGTGGAACCATAGGCTGTGACCTCATATGCCTGGCTGCTCCCACTGACCAACACGTGATGGGTTTTTTTTTTAATGAGGGGGTGTGTTCTGTTTTCTGTTTTAAGACAAGGTTTGGCTATGCACCCAAGCTTGCCTTGAGTTTGTAATTGTCCATCCTTGGCCTCCTGAGTGCTGAACTTACGAGTGATGCTTGGTCATGTTTTCAAGCTCATGACCTTATTCTTTGTGGGGAACCTCTCCACAGTGATCAGCTGGCAAGGTTTCCCAGTCTGATTCAGCTGCTAGATTAAAAACTGTCTTAGCAACAATGAGGACACTAAGAGAGACATACATTGATCTAATCTACATGGGAAGTAGACAAAGACAAGATCTCCTGAATACATTGGGAGCATGGGGATCTTAGGGGAGCGTTGAAGGGGTGGGGAGAGGCAAGGACAGGAGCAGAGAAAAATGTAGAGCTCAATAAAAATAAAAAAAAAGAAAAATTGAATAAAAATAAAAACTGTCTTAGGCAAACGTATGTGCATGCCTTTAAAATCCTAGCACTCAGGAGGTGGAGGCAGGGGGATCTCTGTGAGATCAAGACTACCCTTGTCTACATAGGGAGTTTCTAGAACAACCAGGACTACTTAAAGAGACCATGTCTCAAAAAGCTGCCTAACAGTCCTTTGGTTAGATGTAGTTCTCTTGAGTGTATCCGATTGGCCTCAAGCTCATTGTGGAGGCAAGGATGAGTTTGAACTCCCAATCCTCCTACCTCTACCTTCCCAAGTGCTGGGATTACAGGCACTACCAATCCCAGCTTCTATGAAGTCTTAAATTCCAGGAATTATCTCCAGATGTGATGAAAAATAGGGCTGAGGAGATGACTCAGTTGGTAAAGCTCTTGCCACATATTCAGGTCCTGAGAGGACCTTAATTCAGACCTCCGGAACCTAAGTAAAATGCTAGACATGGGGGTTCACATCTGTAATCCCCACACTGGGGAGGCAGAGAAAGGATGCCCTGGAACTCACCAGTCAGTCAGTCAGTCTAGCTAAATCAGTGACTTCCACGTGCAATGAGAAACCCTGTCTCAAACATAAGGTTTACACACCTCTGGTTTTCACATGGATATACAGAGATGCACACATGTGCCCCCTACACATGTTGTAATTGGTGCGGCGGGGCTGCGTCCCCAGCACCCCGGTCGCACTCCGGCCGCCTCCGGCTAGCTTTACCCGAAATAATTACACAGACACTGTATTTATTTAAACACTGCTTGGCTCTTTAGCTCTAGCCCTTTTCTTGGCTAACTCTCGCACCTGGACTAGCCCATCTCTAATAATCTGTTGTAGCCCACAAGGTGGCTTACCAGGGAGATTTTAGCCTACGTCCATCCTG
>NW_004949477.1:20812-23377 GCF_000317375.1 Microtus ochrogaster | reverse complement strand
GGGGGGAGGATTGGGGGGAGGGGGAGGGAAATGGGAGGCAGGGAGGAGGCAGAAAGTTTTTCAATTAAAAAAAAAAGACCTTGATGTCCTTGGGTCTTCCTGTGATAGGGTCACTAACGAATCAGGGTGCAGATCCATGGATGCTCAGCTTCTCAAGACACCCCAACCCCTATCTTATCTTAATGCCTTTGTCAATGTGCCACCAAACATGTAAGGCTCTCCGAGAGAAGTTGCAGCCACTGCACACACATCTACCTCACCCCTGACATCCAGATCAGCCTCAACAAGCTGGAGATTTTCCAGAGGGAAGAAGTATTCAGGAACTCAGATGTGCCGCTATGCAAAATATGGTAGAGGGCTGCATAACCAGCCCCGTGTTCCATCTGCAGCACAGCCTAAACATGGGATGGTGGTGCATATCGATAATCCAGCACTTGGGAGGTGGGGACTGGAGGACAGAAGCTCAAGATCATCCTCAACTGAGACTCCATTCTCAGGTGACTCTAGGCTGTGTCAGGTTGACAGGTAAAGCCAACTAGGACACTGTGGTTATCTTTTCTCCGCCCCTTTTGTTTGCATCAGAGCACATTTCAGAGTTTGATTCACTCCAGGAAATGTATACGCAGTCAACAGGTACACAGCACACATGTCCTCAGTCCGGAGACATCCAACGCTCTCATACGGTCTTAGTAGGTAACCTAGGTAACATTGTGGGAGGGGGAACTGGGGTGGGAATACTGGCCTTGCTCTTGTTGCCTTGATCCAGCCTGAGGCCTCTATGCGCTCTCACTGGCCTCAGTTTCCACAACTATACAACAGGGAGGGAGCAAGGTGAAGTCAGAGTCCCTGCATCTTTACACAGCCTCTGTGTTGCAGGAAGGTGCCCAAAGGATTCCTTCACAGACTACCGCCATACAGATTTACTTCCTGGGGCTGACAGGTACTTGTACTGCCAAGGTTCAGGCTCTTTGTCTCATCCAGAGCCCCTGGATGAGCTGTAGGTGAGTGAAGCTGATCATCAGGACACATAGCAGCCACTCTTATGTCTAAATAGAAAATAGGATGCCCGCCAGATCTGCTCACCTCTCCAGATAATCAAACCCTAACTGGGATGCAGTCATGAAGGTTTGCCTATATTTAAGGTCCTATATTGGTCTGTTCCATGTAACTAGCACAAAACACAAGGCTAGCTCGTCCAAGAAGTGTTGACATATACTTTGGTGGTAGGACATGGAGAAGTCAAGCAAGGACTCACCCAAAAGTCCTCCTTGCAGGCTAGTCCTTATATTGCTATATAGGTGGCTAGGAGAGAATCGTAACCAATGGCCTTACCCTGTTATGATCCTTATATACAATATTACCAACCTGCCAGCAAAGATGTTATCTACTGGTACAGTTGTGGCATGACTCTCTGGAGGCAGCCAACAGCCTCCTTATTGGATTTGAGCTGCCCAATATAAGAAGGTACTCATATCTAGTACTGTAAAGTTGGTCAAAGATCATAGTTAGGGAGGCCATAGGAACCGTGGGGAAGCTGCTGCTAATATTTCACTACATGAACATAATGCATTCATCAAGTTGTCCTCTGGATATATTTATGTCTATGGTTTAGTGCTACTGTCAACTTTCAGAGAAGCTTCCTTGTGCAGAGATCCAAAATTGGTCATAGTTCTGGGGATCCATGACTGTTGAATGCTCAACCCTCAATGGGACATTTAGATCATCTCCTCAAAGGCTCAGAGAACACTGAAGAAGAGGGGGAGAAAGAATGCACAGCAGAGGGGAGGCAAGTAGTATGGAATGCTGCCTCCATGCATGAAATCACCACTGCACCTTGACCATCAGCACCTGTGGTTAACTATATGAGATCTGCACATAATTGGGTCTTTTATCT
Source organism: Microtus ochrogaster (assembly GCF_000317375.1). Taxonomy (NCBI): domain Eukaryota; kingdom Metazoa; phylum Chordata; class Mammalia; order Rodentia; family Cricetidae; genus Microtus; species Microtus ochrogaster. Next base: position 21,483 of record NW_004949477.1, on the reverse strand, counting down.
CCCTGTGATGGGGAGAGGGGCTTACAACACCCATCTCTCCTCGATGGCATATAGACAGTTAATGTTTATTTGGGGAGGGAGAGATATTTTGTTCAATTGTGTAGCTACTGTTAAGATGTCCATGATCTTGTAAATAATCCCTCACCCGTCTCCTATAAGTCACCCTAACTAAACTCATGGTTCACTAATGATTCTAAAAGGTGAACCTAGGGAGACAAATCCAAATAGAAATGGTATAAAAGACCTGGACATGAAAGTGTCACCACCAGGTCACATGAAGTCAGCGAACAACAGGTGACCATCATACAGGAAGCAGACAACAAGGTTAATGCAAACAAGGAAGAGAATAAATTTAGAAACCTAAGAAAAATCACTAGTGCATGCAGTCAGCAGAAAGCCAGGGAAATGGGCACAACAAACAAAACCACAACATCAAGGAAATAGCCTGAAGGCACAAGGAGTGAACAGGAGCCCAGGACACCAAGGCAGGGATATAAAGGCTCAGGAGGCTCCACACTTTCACACTTCCCTCTACTCCTGCATCTCTGACCTACTCCATCCTCAACCTACCATCAGAACCATGAGCTGCTGTGGCTGTTCTGGAGGCTGTGGCTCCAGCTGTGGGGGCTGTGGCTCCTGCTGCTGCAAACCTGTGTGCTGCTGTGTGCCTG
>NW_004949477.1:18818-19671 GCF_000317375.1 Microtus ochrogaster | reverse complement strand
AAATAAGTCTCCTCCAGTGTCCTTCTTTCATTTTTTTCCTGTTTGTGTGCGAACGAATGGCAAGTTCATGGTCAGTGGGCTCCTGGGAGCCCCAGGAGAAGGTCTCTGTGGAACTGGGAGGTGTCACCAGGAGGGAGCAGTGCTTGCCCACCCTTTGATGTAGCAAGGTGGCTCTTCACAAACAGGTAGGTGATGGGTGTGTGGAAGAACATGGTCCCCTGTGTCTCAGATGAATTGCATTGATCTCCTGACAGGACTCCATTGGGTACCAAACCCTGGACTACAGGTCATTTCACCCCTGCACTTCCCAGAGGAGATATGCTGGGAGGGTGTTAGTCACTCCCAACGCTGAGGCTGAGACCTCCTGTTACTGCTGTTTTTCCAATCACCCCACTCCTCTACTTGAACCATTAAGACCCTATGCCACACACATGCACGCACCCACACATACATACATACACACATATATGTACATAAAAAGCAAAGCATGATAACATGTTCTTGTGATTCCAGAATTGGGGAGGCTGAACTAAAGAATCTCTCAGACTCACTGATCATCTGGTCTGGCCTACCCAGAAAGTTCAAGACCAGTGAGAGAGACCCTTTCTCTAAAACCAAAGTGGACAGAACCTGAGAAATGACAACTTAGGCCTACATATGCACACAAATATAAATAAATAAATAAATAAATAAATAAATAAATAAATAAATAAATCAGGACCAAAGAGTGGATGCCCATATAAGGACCCAGATACTATCTGAAAGCCAAGGAGAGAGGACTTGGGAGGTGCCAGCCCTGTACCACATCCACATTGGGCACCCAGTCTCAGGCACACAGGACAATGAATGGGCC
>NW_004949477.1:8640-10968 GCF_000317375.1 Microtus ochrogaster | reverse complement strand
AGAAGGAAACGTGCCATGGATCCACCGCCAGAGGTAGACATGCTGAAACTTTGCTGGTGGGCCACGACCTCGTGGTGATACACAAATTAATAGGAATGGGTTAAATTAAGATGTAAGAGTTAGCCAATAAAAAGCTAGAGCTAATAAACCAAGCAGTGTTTTAATTAATGCAGTTTGTGTGTGATCATTTTGATTCTGGGTAGCCACTACAAGCAAGTGCCTACACATAGTCGAGCAAATGCTAAGACTGGGCAGCCCTGATGGGGTGTCCAGCAAAGACCACTTAAACAGAAGGTGACCTCAAGAGAACTGAGAGTCGTTCTAGATCAGATGTGAGCCTCCAAACCTATTTCTTTTCCTCTTATTGTTTTCCTTTTTCTTTTCTAAATCAAGTGTCCATGTAGCCCAGGCTGGCCTTGAGCTCACAATGTAGCTAAGGATAACACAGACGTCTGTCTTCACCCTCCTTTTTCCACCTTCCAAGTACTAGGATTGCTTTTGTTTCCATAGGAAATAAGAGGCAGGGGATTCATTTTGCAGTAAGAAAAATTATGTTTGACCAAGAAAGAGCCCCTGAAAAAAATCACTAATAGGAGTGGATGGCCCACATGATCCACTCTTTCAGAGGATCTTTTGTTGGAGTTTCTTCTGAATTTTATACCCAGAACAGCCTCAAGCCTGCTGGCTGAGAAGATCAAGCCTCACAGAATTTTCCAGTCAGGATTTGACCATAATCTTAAATTTTCTTTAGGTCCCCATAAGATTATCAGTTCCTTCAATCAGCAGGAAGGAGCCTAGAAAACTATGCCCACATTCCCAAAAAATGGATTATGGATGTTTATCATTGTTTAGAATGTTGGCTATAAGTTGTTATGAATAATAGTCAGGATGAAAGATAAACAAAGGAGATTAGAATCAGATTTTTTTGTTTTAAAAAAGGGGGAGAGTGCTGTAAAACAATGGTCTTGTGCCCTGTAAAGATTTGTCTCTTGTATTAATTTAATAAAATGATGATTGGCCAGTAGCCAGGCAGGAAGTATAGGCAGAGGGACCATAAGGAAGTATAGGGAGGGTGGCAAGAAGAGGAGAATTCTGGGAAGAGGAAAGGCTCAGTCTGCAGTCATCAACCAGACCAAGAGGGAACAAGATGAGAACACATCACAAATAAAAGGTACCAAGCCAGGTTGGCAACACAGACAAGAATGATAGGTTAAAATAAGATGTAAAAGGTAGTTAATAAGAAAGCCAGACCTAATAGGCCAACCAGTTTATTATTAATGTGTGTTTCTTTGGGACTGAAGGCTGCAAACCAAGCACTACAGAAACGTCTTCTAACAGAGAATATTTGCCACGAGGCAAATATATATACTAGTTTTAGTAATTTTTTTAAAAAAACTAGAAACAACATAAATGTCATTCAGGAGGTGAATGAAGAAATGCAGTGTACAGAAGGACATTACTCAACAGTACAAAGAAAGGAATTATACACGCCAGCAGAAATGGATCTGGCACGAAAGAACTGAGACACTGTGTGAGAGTCACTCAAGGTTAAGGATCCTGTTATGATGGGAAAAAGTTGACAGAGCCAAGGAGAGTGAGTGATGGTACCAGCAGTGCACGGCCAATGACGGAGCACAGGGGCAATTGTCAGAATCACAGACTGTGCATGTACAGGGAACAAATACCACACAGTACACATCAAAGCCAGTAACAAAAAGAGATGGACATTTGACTGATAGATAGAAGATACATGCATATGTGATAGAGAGATACATACATACATACATACATGCATACAGACATAGATGTATATGTGCATCCTAGAATGACGATATATAGAAAATGGATGAGTAGATGGTAGTCATTACACATTATTAGATGCTCATTAATTACAACAACATTCCATCTCCAAATGTCTAACTCTGTATAACTGTATCATCTGTATATAATATAATAATCTGTATAATATAACTGAGTTGTATAATCTGATAACTACGGAACTACAGTACAACTTGGTCTCAGAAACACACAGTTCTGGGGTCCATCTCAGTGTCACGGCTGATTCGGGGTTGTCACTGGTCCTTCTGGAAGCTCTGGAGGAAAGACTTATCCTTGACCCTTTCAGTTCCTCAGAGCTGTCACTAGTCGTTGGTATGGGATCCCATCACCTTGGGACTTCAAGTCACTCTGATTTATCTACACATCCTTGTCTTCCATTGGTGTCAAATCTCTTTCAAGAAAGTTCATGTGAGTTGATCCAGATAACTGACGATCACCCACTCTCCAAGTGAAACGATCTCAGTTTACTCAGATCTATAAAGCCTCTAA
>NW_004949477.1:5387-7330 GCF_000317375.1 Microtus ochrogaster | reverse complement strand
CTTTCTAACTTTTATTGGTCACTGTCCACTCCTCCCAGAAGATGACAGACGCTAAGGGTCAGCAGCACCGGGTGAAGGGCACCTGTGTGGCTTCTTAGCTGCTGAAAGCAACACACTAAACACATCATACCATGTCTTCCTGCTAGCACAGTCCATACTGGCTCCTTCTTCATACCAATTTCATACCTGTCTCTTAGAACACAGTAATATTTTCCTTCAATAAAATCATCTCTGTCGCTATGAAATAAGTCTCCTCCAGTGTTCTTCTTTCATTTCCTTTCCTGTTTGTGTGTGAATGAATGGCAAGCTCAAGGTCAGTGGGCTCCTAGGAGCTTCAGGAGAAGGTCTCTGTAGAATGGGAAGGTGTCACCAGGAGGGAGCAGTGCTTGCTCAGCTTTTGATGCAGCAAGGTGGCTCTTCACAAACAGGTAGGTGATAGGTGAGTGGAAGAACATGGTGCCCTGTGTCTCAAATGATTTGCCATGATCTTCTGAGGAATCTATTAGGTACCATACCCTGGACTGCAGGTCATGTCACCCCTGCACTTCCCAGAGGAGATATGCAGGGTGGGTGTTAGCCACTCCTAACACTGAAGCTGAGACCTCCTATGATTGGTGTTTCTGGGGTCTCCCATCACCCCACTCCTCAACTTGAACCAACAAGAACCCTCAGCAACTGTGGTTGAGTACGTAAGATCTGCACATAATCGGGTCTTTCATCTCTGTCATTGGGAGAGGGGCTCACAAGACCCCATCTCATTGCTGACATATAGACATTTAATGTTTACTTGGAGGGGGAGAAACATTTTGTTCAATTGTGTAGCTACTGGTAAGATGTCCATGATTTTGTAAATAATCCCTCACTCATCTCCTAGAAGCCACCCTAACTAAACTCATGGTTCACCCCCCCCAAAAAAATAGTGCCCACATACAATATTTACTTTTGAAAAAGTCTGTTTCCCTTACTTTGCTGTCCTGTCTTCCTTACACTTCTGGTGACCTACCCCAATGCTTTCATGTTTATTTGGGGATGGGGGGATGATCGTGCATGTGGGCAATAGTTGTGTAGCTTGTTCTGTTTGAGGGGCCCCTGGAAATGGGAAAAGGATGTATTACTGGTACATGAGTTTTTGTAACCCATTACTTATGGTTAGATGCCTTTCTCAGCCTAAATGTAGCAGGGATGGCCTTGGTCCTGCCTCAACTTAATGTGCCAGACTTTTTTGACTCCCCATGGAAGGACTTACCCTTTCAGTAGAGTAGATGGTTGTGGGAAAGGGGTGAGAAGTCAAAATGTGGGTGGAATGTAAAATAAATAGAAAATTCAAAAAAAAACAATGTTGATTTTCAACAGAGAAGATTTGATGGAATCTGCAAATATATACTAGAATTAACAAATGAATTTAAGGTTAGTTTAGAGAAACCAATGTTAGAAGCAAAAAAATGAGATAGAAAATGTGGTTTTACCCTCACCACACTGTATGAAAATCATGTGAATAAATTTAGCACAATCTCCTATTTATTTGTGCAATAAATACTTCCAAATAATGCTAAAGACAACACAAAAAAAATGAAGACAGAGCCTTTGACCATGGGCCAGTATATGCAATAAGGTGTATTCTCTCTAATATGGTCCATAAAATTTTGTGTTATTCAGATTAAAAGGCCAAGCAAGTGTTTTTGTAAAATTTGTTAAACTGATTCAGCCACTACAGGGAAGAAGGAAAGACAGTCCAAGAAAAGAAATTAGATATAGGTTACCCATGTGGGAAACAGCTCAGAAAAAGAAAAACACATTGAAGGCCTAACATAATGCTAGCCATCTTTTGAGGAAAACTTGGAGGAAATTTTTACAACTGGGAGGTAGCCTAAGGTTTCTTATATAGGACATTAAAAGACTGAGCCATGGGGCCTGAGATTTGGCTCACCAATTAAGAGTACTAG
>NW_004949477.1:3450-4217 GCF_000317375.1 Microtus ochrogaster | reverse complement strand
AAAAAAAAAAAACCTAGGACTTCCACCCCAGGGATTGCACCACCCACAACAGGATGGATCTTCCCAAAAACCAAGAAAGACATGCTCCAAAGACATAGCCACACCAGTCTTGGAGAATCAGTTCTTCAGTTGAGGTTCCTTTTTCCCAGGTTTGTCAAGTTCCCAGCTGAAGCTAACTATAATAAAAAAAATTACTTAATTTTAAAAAAAGTACTTTTTTAAACAAAAAATAGAAAGCTTTAATATATATGAAAAGATATTCAGTATCTGATACCATCAGGGAATTTAAATTCATAAGATAGCAAGGATTTCTGTTAGAATCAGGAAGTTAAGAAGAATCACAATAGCAAATACTGACAAGGATGTGGGTGCACTGAAGCTCAAGTCCCTAACTGCTATCAGGGTACAACCTACTGAAACATTGGAATTACTCTAGCTATTGCACTTCATGTATATTTACTAAGAGAAAATGTAGGAATGGCTGTGAACCAGGAGTGACAGAAACCTCTTCAATCAGAGATTATTTGCCACAAGGCAAATATATATACTAGTTTTAGAAAGTTTTTAAAAATCTAGAAACAACATAAATGCCATTCAGAAGGTGAATGAAGAAATGCAGTCTACAGTGGGATATTACTCAACAGTACAAAGAAAGAAAGGAATTATACATGCCAGCACAGTTTCATCTCAGATAGACTGTACTGAAGAAGTGGATCTGGCACGAAAGAACTGAGACACTGTGTGAGAGTCACTCAAGGTTAAGGATC
>NW_004949477.1:0-1174 GCF_000317375.1 Microtus ochrogaster | reverse complement strand
GATGGATGCTAAGGGTCTGCAGCACAGGGTGAAGGACACCTGTGTGCAGCTGAGAGTAACACACTAACCACTTTACACCATGTCCTCCTGCCAGCACGGTCCACACTGGCTCCCCCTTCACTCCAGTTTCATACCTGTCTCTTACAACACAGTAATATTTTCCTTCAATAAAATCATCTCTGTCGCTATGAAATAAGTCTCCTCCAGTGTCCTTCTTTCATTTCCTTTTCTGTTTGTGTGTGAACGAATGGCAAGCTTATGGTCAGTGGGCTCCTGGAAGCCCCAGGAGAAGGTCTCTGTGGAATTGGGAGGTGTCACCAGGAGGGAGCAGTGCTTGCCCAGCCTTTGATGCAGCGAGGTGGCTCTTCTCAAACAGGTAGGTGATGGGTGTGTGGAAGAACATGGTCCCCTGTGTCTCAGATGATATGCAATGATATCCTGACAGGACTGCTTTGGGAACCAAACCCTGGACTGCAGGTCATGTCACCCCTGCACTTCCCAGAGGAGATATGCATGGTGTGTGTTAGTCACTCCCAACGCTGAGGCTGAGACCTCCTGTTACTGCTGTTTCTCCCATCACCCCACTCCTCAACTTGAACCAACAAGAACCCTATGGTACACGCATGTACACACATAGTATAGATACAGATATAGATATAGATATATAGCAAAACATAGTAACATGTGCTTGTGATTTCAGAACCGGGGAGGCTGAACTAAAAGAATTCCTGGACTCACTGAGCAGCTGGTCTGGCCTACCCAGAAAGTTCAAGACCAGTGCAAGACCCTTTTCAAAAACCAAGGTGGACAGCACCTGAGAAATTTCAGCGTAGGCCTATATATTCACACAAATACAAATAAATAAATAAATACAGGACCAAAGAGTGGATGCCCATATAAGGACCCAGAAAGAAGATGCTGACTGAAAGCCAAGGAGAGAGGACTTGGGAGGTGCCAGCCCTGTACCACATCCACATTGGGCACCCAGTCTCAGGCACACAGGACAATGAATGGGCCTCTGACCTTAAATCTGCTAGCTGGGTTGGTTGCTACAGCATCTCCAGCCAATACTGTGGTTGTGATAAGAGCTGGACAGACCCAAGTGGGGAAGTCAGAATAGGGTGGTCAACCTAGTCTTACAATGCAAAGCTGCACAGGTTCTGCTTGTAGAAGC
>NW_004949476.1:23325-27375 GCF_000317375.1 Microtus ochrogaster | reverse complement strand
ATTTGTCTTCAAGTGATCCAGACAGGCCCCTTCCTCTGCTTTGCCGTTCACTAAGTGCTCTAGGTTGCTCTCTTGCTTTACAAACTCTCTTTACAAGCTGGATTAAGTCACAGATTTCTGCCAAAGCCTTTTCTACTTCATAAACATCTTGCCCCACCAAAGAGCATAGCAAAGACACTAAAGCCCCACGCCAGTCCCGAGGTCCCTGCTGAACCAACCTTTTCTCTAACTCCTCTGTCAACACAGTTCTATTTGGCCCAGCGAACTGGGGTTCACACTCAGCTTCTCTTACCCCTAGTTCCTTCAAAAGCACCTGAAGGGACACTGGAGCACACGGCTCTGGCAGGCCTTGCCCTTCTCCCCTGTTCCCTCTGCCTTGCTAAAAGACATTAGAATACATTCTGGAAGCTAGTCACCAAGGTCCTTTCCCTTTTTTGTCCATTTCCTCCTCCTGAGCCTGACTACCAAGGTCCAACCATCAAAGTATTGAAGTCTAGCAATCAAAAGCCCACTTTGACTCATCTAATTAACGTGCTCAATTAAAATTAAACACTCACCCTAGCACCAGGTTTCCCCTTGTATCCTTATAAACTGTCATTTGTCTATGGGCCACAACTGTCTCCTCTTTATCCAGATGCACTTTTGTGTACCCCTGGGACAAATAGCCCTTCTCCTTTTCCCTTGTCCTCTTCCCCTTCTTCCGCATCCCCTCTCTCCTTTACCATGGCACCCTAGCCCATTCTAACACAGACTTCCCCTTTTCCTCATCTTAGAAATATCACCTGCAAGGTCATTTGCTGCTGTTTCTCTGCCTGAGTCATGAAGTAGCCACTTTAACTTTTCTTTCCTGCTTAATAAAGGATTTCTCTGTGAAAACATGTTTGCATATTTTATGCTTAATCCAGGGTCCAGTCCCTGCTGTGCAGGGGGTCCCCTTCAGCTATCTCAGCCCCAAATGCGTTTCTAACTACACACAACAGGGACCAGGCAATTTCTGCCACTGCTTGCTTTGGGGCTAATCTTTAAGACTGCAAAATTTCCTCTAAACCTGTAACTTTTTTCAGAACATCTCAGTATTCAGTGGTGGACCCCACTCATCAAGCTGTCATGACAGCTCAGATCACATGGATGAAGACTGCCATCTTGAAATTCTTCTCACAGATACTCCTAGTCCTGATATCTCAGCCTTAGTTGTATGTCTGTATGTCTCACTACCCATAGCTAGAACCACGCAACTGATGTCCAGCACGAGGGCACACTGACACACACCATACAGCAAAGGACAGCAGTATTGGAATTTTCTCCACAGATGCTCCCCATTCCAGCTCCTCAGCCTCAGCTGCCTGCCTTGCTACCCACAGTCAGGACCATGCATTCACTTCTCCTCAAACATTTTTGGTTCTGTAGAGTCCCTATCTGGGAGCTTATGAAGCTGTGTGACAAAACTTACCCTGGGGAGACACAACACTCATCTACTTACTAGAGATAGGGAACCCATGACAGATCAAGTCAAGATATTACCAAAAATCCAGTTTGAAGAACCAGTGAGTATTATTGGGGAAATGTGGTGATAGGTTACTTACCCTATTCATCTCCCCCAGTACCCACCTCACTGTGTTCATCTTCTTCGGTACCCAGATCACTGTGTTCATCTCCCCCAGTACCCAGCTCACTGTATTCATCTCCCCCAGTACCCACCTCACTGTGTTCTTCTTCCCCGGTACCCAGCTCACTGTGTTCATCTTTTCCAGTACCCAGATCACTGTGTTCATCATTCCCAGTTCCCAGTCACCTTCCAGTATAATCCATCTTACTGACTGAATGGTCACCACCTCACCACTGCCCCTCAGGGGGCTGTAAGTTCCATGAGGTTGGATTTTTGTCTGGCCACCTCAGAGAATTAGTACAACTATTTAGCCAAAAATCATGCCTTTCTCACAAGTGCTCAGTGTTTGTTGAGCAAACGCCAGCTCTCTTCCTTCTTTCCTCGTGTAGCTTGTCCCCTGCTCCCCGCAGCCTCAGCTGATGCTCCACTCAGTCAAGGAGACCGTCTTGTAACTCCTGCTCCATGCCCAGCTAGGGCTGCGATCCTTTTGTACCTTTCTGTCGCCCTCACTGAGTAAAGTTTGTCAGAGTCCGTGTCTGCAAACCACTGATTGCAGTGTCCCTACAGCAGGGACTACGGCCACAGGACAGGAGCTGTTCAGCTCTCCACTGTATCTCCAGGCCCAAGCACAGTGCTATGCGACGGGCCTTAAATATGAAGACACAGGGAGCTGCTGAATATAGAACGAATTCCCACTTACTCTCAGCCTGCATCACATGAAGAAGGGCTATGTGAATCCCCCAGTGAGTGTCTCATAGTCAATTTCCACTTTAATTTTTTTAGCAGGTTTGATATTATGATGGTTAGTTTTATGTCAGTTTATTAAGCCAAATATTTAGTCAACAATTATTTTCAGTGTTTCTTGGAAGCTGTCTTCAGCAGGATGAACATTTATGTCGATGGTCTCAGTAAAGCAAATCACCCATTCCAGTGTGGGTGGGTGCCCGGTGAAATCTGTTGAAGGTCCAAATGGAATTAAGAGACTGATAACCATGGGAAATGGAGAAGGAAACCCGCTCACTCCTCCTGTCTGAGGTCTGTAAGCTGCACCTCATACCAATCTGCACTCTCCCAGTTCCTCCAGTCCCTGGACTGCTTAGTGAAGATCATGAGCTTGCTGGCTGCGGTTATCCCGTCAGCTGAGCCAATCTTCCTAATTAACCAGCATTTTAAAAAGTCAGATTTTTAAATACAATCTATTGACATCTCATCTACAACATCTGATAATTCTGATCATCTACACAGAGCATTGAGGAGTTACACCTTTGTGTTTATCTGTGATAGTTTGGTGTTTTAACTGAGCATGGAAGAACCACTCAAACGAGGGTGGTACCTCTCCTCTCCGTAGGCTGGGAGGAAGGGGGAAGCTGGCTAGGCACCAAGCATTCATTTGTGTCTACTGCATTATGACTGTGGATACAATGTAACCAGCCACAGTTCTATCCTGTGCCTTCCCAGTCATGATGGGCTCTATACCCTGACCTGTGAACCAAACAGAATGTCCTTCTTCCCTGAAGTTGCTTCTTTTCCTGAACCTCATCACAGTAACAAGAAAAGCAACCAACGCAGGCTTCAACCAGAGCCACAGCATCCATTTGAAGCCTTATCAATCAAGAAGCCATTTCTTCTGCCTCTGTGTCATTTCCTGTGTGGGGAAAATGTCAGTTTCCTGCTCTATTATTTATAATAGTCTTGCACTATTTCTTGTTTTTTGTGGTGTGTACACATTGGTTTTATTGTAACAAAGCAATTTGTACACTTCAACATTTAAAATGAGCATCTTTTCCTTCAAGTGAAAACAAAAAAACTAAAAATGAAAATAAATTAAAAATAAAGTTACGGCAGAGAATGTGAACTCCAGATAAACCCCTACAGGTTCTGCTGATTCTCCCATTGATTGATAAGGCTTGAGTCATCATTAGGAGAGAATTTTATTTTAAAAGTGTCATCTTAAACAGCAAGTATGTCTGTTAAACATCACAATTAATATGCCAAAGGAGAAGCCATGTTGTTACAATGCCGACTTACCCCCAAGACACATCAAACCCACCCTTGCTGACCTAATGAAGGCAGTCTTAAGGGGGAACAGTTACAGTAATAGGTGCTACAAATTTCAAGTGATTTCAAAAAGATAAATGATACATATTATGGTTTTGGAAAACAAGATCAAACCAAACAGACAGAAATAAACAAAAAAACAGGGCAGAAATTAATGTAACAGAAATGACAATGAAATACTATGATGACACAATCAAGCCCTGTGATGTCACAATGGAGCAGAGTGATGACACAATGGATCATTGAGAGGACATAATGGAGCACTGTGATGACACAATAGATCATTGTGATAGCACAATAGAAAACTGTGATGTCACAATGGAGCACTGTGATGACACAATGGATCATTGTGAGGACACAATGGAGCACTGTGATGACACAATAGA
>NW_004949476.1:22152-23161 GCF_000317375.1 Microtus ochrogaster | reverse complement strand
CTGTGATGTCACATTGGAGCACTGTGATGTCACAATGGAGCACTGTGATGGCACAATGGAGCACTGTGATGTCACATTGGAGCACTGTGATGGCACAATGGAGCACTGTGATGTCTCATTGGAGCAATGTGATGTCACAATGGAGCACTGTTATGACACAATGGATCATTGTGTTGACACAATGGATCATTGTGATGACACAATGAACACTGCGATGACAAAATGGAGCACTGTGATGAAACAATTGAGCACTGTGATGTCACAATAGAGCACTGTGATGACATAATGGATTATTATGATGACATAATAGAGCATTGTGATGACAAAATGGAGCACTGTGATGACATAATGTAGCACTATGATGACACAATAGAGCACTATGATGACACAATGGAGGTCTGTGATGGCAAAATGGATCATTGTGAGGACACAATGGATCATTGTGATGACATAATGGAGCAGTGTGATGACACAATGGAGCACGGTAATGACATAATGTAGCACTATGATAACACAATAGAGCACTATGATGACACAATGGAGGTCTGTGATGGCAAAATGGATCACTGTGAGGACACAATGGATCATAGTGATGACATAATGAAGCACTATGATGACACAATAGCGCACTGTGATGACACAATAAAGCACTGTGATGACACAGTGGATCATTGTGAGGACACTATGGAGCAATCTGATGACACAATGGATCATTGTGATGACATAATGGAGCACTGTGATGACACAATTGAGCACTTTGACGACAAAAAGGAGGTCTGTGATGGCACAATGGAGCATTGTGATGACACAAGGGATCATTGTGATGACACAATGGAGCACTGTGATTACACAATATAGCACTGTGTTGACACAATAGATCATTGTGATGACACAATGGAGCACTGTGAAGTAACAATGGATCATTGTCATGACACAATTGAGCACTGTGATGGCACAATGGAGCACTGTGATGTCACATTGGAGCACTGTGATGTCACAATGGAGCACT
>NW_004949476.1:20608-22052 GCF_000317375.1 Microtus ochrogaster | reverse complement strand
TGATGACACATGGATCATTGTGATGACATAATGGAGCACTGTGATGACACAATTGAGCACTGTCATGACACAAAGGAGGTCTGTGATGGCACAATGGATCATTGTGATGACACAAGAGATCATTGTGATGACAAAATGGAGCACTGTGATTACAAAATGTAGCACTGTGATGACACAATAGATCATTGTGATGACACAATGGAGCACTGTGAAGTCACAATGTATCATTTTGATGACACAAGGGAGGACTGTGATGACACAATGCAGCACTGTGATGACAAAATGGAGCACTGTGATGACACAATGCAGGTCTGTGATGGCACAATGGATCATTGTGACGACACAATGGATCATTGTGAATACAGAGTGGAGAATTGTGATGGTACAATGTATCATTGAGAGGACACAGTGGAGCATTGTGATGACACAATGGATCATTGTGATTACAAAATGAAGCACTGTGATGACACAATTGAGCACTGTGATGACACAATGGATAATTGTGATGACAAAATGAAGCACTGTGATGAAACAATGGAGCACTGTGATGACACAATGGATCATTGTGAGGACACAGTAAAGATTGTGATGGCACAATAGAACATTATGATGACAAAATGGAGCACTGTGATATCACAATGGACACTGTGATTTCACAATGGAGCACTGTGATGACAAAATAAATCATTGTGATGACACAATGGAGCACTCTGATGACAAAATGGATCATTGTGAGGACACAATGGAGCACTATGATGACAAAATGGAGCACTGTGAGGACACAATGGAGCAATTTGATGACACAATGGATCATTGTAATGACACAATGGAGCACTGTGATGTCACAATAGAGCAATGTTATGACACAATGGATCATTGTAAAGACACAGTGGAGCACTGTGAAGACACAATGGATCATTGTGAGGACACAATGGAGCACTGCGATGTCACAATGGAGCACTATGATGACACAATGGAGCACTGTAATGACACAATAGAGCTCTGTGATGACAAAATGAAACATTATGATGACATAATAGAGCACTGTGATGACACAATAAAGCACTGTGATGACACAATGAGCACTGTGAGGTCACAATAAAGCACTGTGATGACACAATGGATCATTGTGAGGACACAGTGGAGAACTGTGATGGCACAATGGATCATTGTGAGGACAGAGTGGAGCACTCTGATGACACAATGGATCATTGTGAGGATAGGATGGAGCGCTGTGATGACACAATAGATCATTGTGATGGCACAATGGAACACTGTGATGATACAATGGATCACTGTGATGACACAATAGAGCACTGTAATGAAACAATAGATCATTGTGAGGACATAGTGGAGAACTGTGATGGCACAATGGATCATTGTGAGGACACAGTGGAGCACTCTGATGACACAATGGATCATTGTGAGGATAGGATGGAGCACT
>NW_004949476.1:17978-20156 GCF_000317375.1 Microtus ochrogaster | reverse complement strand
CACAATGGAGCATTGTGATGACACAATGGATCATTGTGAGAACACAGTGGACTATTGTGATGGCACAATGTTTATTTGTGAGGACACAATGCAGCACTATGATGAAACAATGGATCACTGAGAAGACACAATGGAGCACTGAGATGACAAAATAGATCATTTTGATGTCACAATGGAGCACTGTGATGTCACAATGATACACTCTGATGACTCAATGGAGCACTGTGATGACATAATAGAGGTCTATGATGGCACAATGGATCATTGTGAGGACACAATGGATCATTGTGATGACACAATGGAGCACTGTGATGACACAATGGTGGCCTGTAATGGCACAATGGATCATTTTGAGGACACAATGGATCATTGTGATTACACAATGGAGCACTGTGATGACACAATAGATCATTGTGTTGGCACAATGGAACACTGTAATGACACAATGTATCATTGTGATGACAATGGAGCACTGTGATGACACAATGGATCACTGTGATGATACGATGGAGGTCTGTGATTGCACAATGGATCATTGTGAGGACACAATGGATCATCGTGATGACACAATGGAGCACTGTGATGACACAATGGATCATTGTGATAAAACAATGGAGCACGGTGATGGCACAATGGAGCACTGTGATGGCACAATGGAGCACTGTGATGGCACAATGGAGCACTGTGATAACAAAATGGATCATTGTGATGACACAATGAAGCACTGTGATGACACAATGGAGCATTGTGATGACACAATGAAGCAGTGGGATGACACACTGGAGCATTGTGATAACAAAATGGAGGTCTGTGATGACACAATGGATCATTGTGAGGACACAGTGGAGCATTGTGATGCCACAATGGATCATTGTGATGACACAATGGAGCACTGTTATGACACAATTGAGCACAGCGATGACACAATGGATAATTGTGATGACACAATGGAGCACTGTGATGACACAATAGAGCACTGTTATGACACAATGGATCATTGTGATGTCACAATGGAGTACTGTGATGACACCATGGATCATTGTGACGACACAGTGAAGCACTGTGATGACACAATGGATCACTGTGATGATACGATGGAGGTCTGTGATGGAACAATGGATCATTGTGATGACACAATGGAGTATTGTGATAGCACAATGGAGCACAGAGATGTCACATTGTAGCACTGTGATGTCACAATGGAGCACTATGATGACACAATGGATCACTGTGAAGACACAGTGGAGCACTGTAAGGACAAATGGATCATTGGGATGGCACAATGGAGCACTGTGATGACACAATGGAGCACTGTGATGACAAAATGGATCATTGTGATGACACATTGAAGCACTGTGATGACACAATCGAGCATTGTGATGACACAATTGAGCACAGTGATGTCACATTGGACCACTGTGATGTCACAATGGAGCACTGTGATGACACAACTGATCATTGTGATGAAACAATGGAGCACTGTGATGGCACATTGGAGCTTTGTGATGACACAATGGATCATTGCTATGACACAATGGAGCAGAGTGATGACACAATGGAGCAGTGCGATGACACAATGGAGCACTTTGATGTCACAATGGAGCACTGTGATGTCACAATGGAGCATTATGATGACACAACGGATCATTGTGAGGACACAATGGAGCACTGTGATGACACAATAGATCATTGTGATGGCACAATAATGCACTGTGATGACACAATGGACCACTGTGATGACACAATGGATCATTTTGAGGAAACAGTTGAGAATTGAGATGGCACAATGGATCATTGTGTGGACAAAATAGAGCACTGTGATGACACAATAGAGCATTGTGATGACACAATTGATCATTGTAAGGACACAATTGAGCACTGTGATGACACAGTGGATCATTGTGATGTCACAATTGAGTACTGTGATGACACAATGGATCATTGTGACAACACAATGGAGCACTGTGATGTCACAAGGGAGCACTGCGATGTCACATTGGAGCACTGTGATGTCACAATGGAGCACTATGATGACACAATGGATGACTGTGATGACACAATGGATCATTGTGATGACACACTGGAGCACTGTGATGACACAATGGAGCACTGTAATGAAACAATGGATCATTGTGGGGACACAGTGGAGAACTGTGATGGCACAATGGATCATTGTGA
>NW_004949476.1:5763-16239 GCF_000317375.1 Microtus ochrogaster | reverse complement strand
TGATGACAAAATGGATCATTGTGATGAAACAATGGAGCACTATGATGGCACAGTGGAGCACTTTGATGACACAATAGAGCACTGGAATGACCCAATAGAGCACTGTGATGACACAATGGATCATTGAGATGACACAATGAAGCACGTTGAAGACACAATGGAACACTGTGATGACACAATAGAGCACTGTGATGACACAATAGAGCACTGTGATGACATAATGGAATATTTTGATGACATAAGAGAGCACTGTGATGACAAAATTGAGCAATGTGATAACATAATGGAGCACAGTCATGTCACAATGGAGCATTGTGATGACACAATGGATCATTGTGAGGACACAGTGGACTATTGTGATGGCACAATGTTTATTTGTGAGGACACAATGCAGCACTATGATGAAACAATGGATCACTGAGGGGACACAATGGAGCACTGAGATGACAAAATAGATCATATTGATGTCACAGTGGAGCACTGTGATGTCACAATGATACACTCTGATGACTCAATGGAGCACTGTGATGACATAATGGAGGTCTATGATGGCACAATGGATCATAGTGAGGACACAATGGATCATTGTGATGACACAATGGAGCACTGTGATGACACAATGGTGGCCTGTAATGGCAAAATGGATCATTTTGAGGACAAAATGGATCATTGTGATGACATAATGGAGCACTGTGATGAGACAATAGATCATTGTGTTGGCACAATGGAACACGGTGATGACACAATATAAAACTGTGATGACATAATAGAGCACTGTGATGACACAATGGAGCACTGTGATGGCACAATGGAGCACTGTGATGAAACAATGGAGAACTGTGATGACACAATGGATCATTGTAAGGACGCAGTAAAGATTGTGATGGCACAATAGATCATTATGATGAGAAAATGGAGCACTGTGATGTCAAAATGGAGCACTGTGATGTCATAATGGAGCACTGTGATGACACAATGGATCATGATGATGGCACAATGGATCATTGTGATGACACAATGGAACACTGTGATGTCACATAGGAGCACTATGATGACACAATGGATCATTGTGATGACACATTGGAGCACTGTGATGTCACAATCGAGCACTGTGATGACACAAGGGATCACTGTGAGGATACAGTGGAGTACTGTGAAGACACAATGGATTATTTTGAGGACACAGTGGAGAATTGTGATGGCACAATGGATCTTTGTGAGCACACAATGGAGCACTCTGATGGCACAATGGATCATTGTGAGGACACGATGGAGCACTGTGATGACACAGTAGATCATTGTGATGGCACAATTGAACAATGTGATGACACAATGGAGCACTGTAATGACGTAATAGAGCACTGGGATTACACAATGGATCATTGTAAGTACACTATGGAGCACTGAGATGACACAATGTATCATTGGGATGACACAATGGAGCACTGTGATGACACAATGGAGCACTGCGAGGACACAATGGAGCACTGTTATGACAGAATGGATCATTGTGAGGACACAAGGGATCATTTTGATGGCACAATGGAGCACTATCCTGACACAATGGATCACTGTGATGACACATGGATCATTGTGTAGACACAGTGGAGCTCTGTGATGACACAATGGATCGTTGTGAGGACACAATGGAGCACTGTGATGACGAAATTTAGCACTGGGAGGACACAATGGAGCACTGTGATGACACAATGGAGGTCTGTGATGGCACAATGGATCATTGTGACCATACAATGGATCATTGTCAGGATACAGTTGAGCACTGAGATGGCACAATGAAGCACTGTGATGACACAATAGAGCACTGTGATGACATAATTGAACATTATGATGACATAATAGAGCACTGTGATGACACAATAAAGCACTGTGATGACACAATGGAGCACTGTGATGTCATATTAGAGCACAGTGATGACACAATGGATCATTGTGACCACACAATGGAGAATTGTGATGTCACAATGGATCATAGTGAGAACACAGTGGAGAATTGTGATGGCACAATGGATCACTGTGAGAACACAGTGGAAAAAAGTGATCCGATGGAGCACTGTGATGACACAATAGAATATTGTGATGTAACAGTGGAGTACTGTGATGACACAATGGAGCACTGTGTTGACACAATGGATAATTGTGAGGACACAGTGGAGAATTGTGAGGACACAATGGAGCACTGTGAGGATACAATGGATCCTTGTGATGGCAAAATGGATCATTGTGAGGACACAATGGAACACTGTGAAAACACAATGGATTATTGAGAGAACACAATGGAGCAAAGTAATGACACAATAGATCATTGTGATGGCACTATAGAGCACTGTGATAGCACAATGGAGCACTGTGATAGCACAATGGAGCACTGTGATGTCACATAGAAGCACTGTGATATCACAATGGAGCACTGTGATGACACAATTGATCATTGTGATGACACAGTGGAGCACTGTAATTACTATATGGAGTACAGTGATATCACAATAGATCATTGTGAGGAAACAGTGGAGATTGTGATGGCAAAATGGATCATAGTGATGACACAATGAAGCACTCTCATGTCACTATGGAGCACTGTGATGACACAATGGATCATTGTGACGACACAATGGATCATTGTGAGGACACAGTGAAGAATTGTGATTACAAAATGGAGCACTGTGATGACACAATTGAGCACTGTGATGACACTATGGATAATTGTGATGACACATTGAAGCACTGTGATGAAATAATGGAGCACTGTAATGACACAATGAAACATTGTGAGGACACAATAAAGATTGTGATGGCACAATAGATCATTATGATGATAAAATGGAGCACTGTGATGTCACAATGGAGCACTGTGATGTCACAATGGAGCACTGTGATGTCACAATGGAGCACTGTGATGTCACAATGGATCATTGTGATGACACAACGAAGCACTGTGATGACACAATGGATCATTTTATGACACAATGGAGCACTGTGATGACAAAATAAAGCACTGTGAGGAGAAAAAGGAGCACTGTGATGACACAAAGGATCATTGTGAGGACACAAGGAATCATTGTGATGACACAATGGAGCACTGTGATGACACAATGGAGGTCTGTGATGGCACAATGGATCATTGTGATGACACAATGGGTCATTGTGATGACACAATGGAGCACTGTGATGACACAATGGAGGTCTGTGATGGCACAATGGATCATTGTGAGGACACAATGGATCATTGTGATGACACAATTGAGCACATGATGACAGAATGGATTATTCTGATGACACAATGAAGCACTGTGATGACACAATGGATCATTTGTGAGGACACAATAAGCAGTGTGATGACAAAATGTTGCACTATGATGACAGACTGGAGCACTGTGATGACACAATGGAGGTCTGTGATGACACAATGGATCATTGTGATGACACAATGAAGCACTGTGAGGACACAATGGATCATTGTGAGGACACAGTGGAAAATTGTGAGGACAAAATGGAGTATTGTTATGACACAATGGAGCACTGGAATGACAAAATGGAGCACTGTGATGACACAATGGATTATTGTGAGGACAAAATGGAGCATTGTTATGACACAATAGTTTAATGTGATGGCACAAAGAGCACTGTGATGTCACAATGGAGCACTGTGATAGCACAAGAAAGCACTGTGATGTCACACTGGAGCACTGTGATGTCACAAAGGAGCACTGTGATGACACAATGGAGCACTGTGATTTCAGAATGGATCATTGTGAGAACACAGTGGAGAATTGTGAGGACACAATGGAGCACTGTGATGACACAATGGATCATTGTGATGGCATAATTGAGCACTGTGATGACGCAATGGAGCACTGCGATTATACAATAGAGTACTGTGATGACACAATGGATCATTGTGATGACACAATGGAGGTCTGTGATGGCACAATGGATCATTGTGAGGCTACCATGTATCATTGTGAAGACACAATGGAGCACTCTGATGACAGAATGGATCATTCTGATGACACAATGAAGCACTGTGATGACACAATGAAGCAATGTGATGACAAAATGGATCATTGTGATGTCACAATGGAGTACTGTGATGACACTATGGATCCCTGTGATGACACAATGGAGCAATGTGATGGCACAATGGAGCGCTGTGATGTCTCATTGGAGCACTGTGATTTCACAATGGAGCACTGTGATGTCACAATGCATCATTGTGATGACACAATTGAGCACTGTGATGACACAATGCAGCACTGTGATGACACAATGGATCATTGTGATGTCACAATGGAGTACTGTGATGACACAATTGATCACTGTGATGACACAATGGACCACTGTGATGGCACAATGGAGCACTGTGATGTCACATTGGAGCACTGTGATGTCACAATGGAGCACTGTGATGGCACAATGGAGCACTGTGATGTCACATTGGAGCACTCTGATGTCACAATGAAGCACTGTGATGACACAATGCAGGTCTGTGATGGCAAAATGGATCATTGTGAGGACACAATGGATCATTGTGATGACACAATGGAGCAGTGTGATGACACAAAGGAGCACTGTGATGACACAATAGAGCACTGTGATGACATAATGGATCACTGTGATGACACAATGCAGCACTGTGATTACACATTCGAGCACTGTTATGACACAATGGATCATTGTGAGGACACAGTAAAGATTGTGATGGCACAATAGATCATTATGATGATAAAATGGACCACTGTGATGTCACAATCGAGCACTGTGATGACAAAATGGATCATTGTGATGACACAATGGAGCACTGTGATGATAAATAGATCATTGTGATGGAAAAATGGAGCACTATGATGACACAGTGGATCACTGTGGTGATACAATAGAGCACTGTGAAGACACAATGGATGATTGTGGTGACACAATGGAGCACTGAGATGACAAAATGGATGATTGCGATGACATAATGGAGCACTGTGATGACACAATAGAGCACTGTGATGACATAATGGATCATTATGATGACATCATAGAGCACTGTGATAACACAATAAAGCACTGTGATGACACAATGGAGTACTGTGATGTCACAATGGAGCACTGTGATGACACAATGTATCATTCAGATGACACAATGAAGCACTGTGATGACACAATGCAGCACTGTGATGACAAAATGGATCCTTGTGATGTCACACTGGAGTACTGTGATGACACAATGTATCACTATGATGACACAATGGAGCACTGTGATTGCACAATGGAGCACTTTGATGTCACATTGGAGCACTGTAATGTCACAATCGAACACTGTGATGACACAATTGATCATTGTGATGAAACATTGGAGCACTGTGATGGCAATGGAGCACTGTGATGACACAATAGATCATTGTGATGACACACTGAAGCATTGTAATGACACAATTGAGCACTGTGATGAAACAATGGGGCACTGTTATGACACAATGGATCATTGTGAGGATACATTAAAGATTGTGATGGCACAATAGATCATTATGATGACAAAATGGAGCACGGTGATGTCACAATGGAGCACTGTGATGTCACAATGGAGCACTATGATGACAAAATGGATAATTTTGATGACACAATGGAGCACTGTGATGATACCAAAGATCATTGTGATGGCATTATGGAGCTTTATGATGACAAAATGGAGCACTGTGATAATACAATAGAGCACTGTGATGACACAATGGATGATTGTGGTGAGACGATGAAGCACTGTGATGACAAAATGGATCATTGCGATGAAACAATGGAGCACTGTGATGACACAATGGATCATTGTGATGACACAATGAAGCACTGCGATGACACAATGCAGCACTGTGGTGACACAATGGATCATTGTGATGACACAATGAAGCACTGCGATGACACAATGCAGCACTGTGATGACACAATGGATCATTGTGACGACACAAGAGATCATTGTGATGAAACCACAGAGCACTGTGATGACACAATGGAGCACTGTGATGACACAATATATCATTGTGATGACACAGTGGAGCACTGTGAAGTCACAATGGATCATTGTGATGACACAGTGGAGTATTGTGATAGCACAATGGAGCACTGTGATATCACAATGGAGCACTGTGATAACACAATGGATCATTGTGAAGACACAGTGGAGCACTGTGAGGACACAATGGATCAATATGATGGCACAATGGAGCACTGTGATGACACAATGGAGCACTGTGATGACACAATGGAGCACTGTGATGACACAATGGAGCACTGTGATGACACAATGGAGCACTGTGATGACACAATGGAACATTGTGATGACACAATGAAGCACTGGGTTGACATAATAGATCTTTGTGATGAAAAAATGGAGCACTGTGATCACACAATGGAGGTCTGTGATGGCACAATGTAGCACTGTGATGACACAATGTATCATGGTGATGACACAATGGAGAAATGTGATGTCACAATAGAGCACTGTGATGACACAATGCAGCACTGTGATGACATAGTGGAGGTCTGTCATCGCACAATGGATCATTGTGACGACACAGTGAATCATTGTGAGTACACAGTGAAGAATTGTATGGGCAGAATGGATCACTGTGTGGACACAGTGGAGCATTGTGATGACACAATGGATCATTGTGGTGACAAAATGGACCACTGTGATGTCACAATCGAGCACTGTGATGGCACAATGGATCACTGTGAAGACACAGTGGAGCACTGTGATGACAAAATGGAAAATTGTGAGGACAAAATGGAGAACTGTGATGGCACAATTGAGCACTGTGATGACACAATGAATCATTGTGAGTACTCAGTGGAGAGTTTTTATGGCACAAAGGATCATTGTGAGGACACAATAGAGCACTGTGATGACGCAATAGAGCACTGTGATGACACAATTGATCATTGTGAGGACACAATGGAACACTGTGATGACACAATGTATCATTGTGAGGACACAATGGAGCACAGTGTTGACACCATAGATCATTGTGATGGCACAATAAAGCACTGTTATGACACAATATACCACTGTGTTGACACAATGGATCATTGTGAGGAAACAGTGGAGAATTGTGATGGCACAATGGATCATTGTGAGGACACAATAGAGCACTGTGATGACACAATAGAACACTGTGACGACTAAATGGAACACTGTGATAACACAGTGGATCATTGTGATGACACAATGGAGCACTGTGATGACACAATGGACCACAGTAATGACACAATGGAGGTCTGTGATGGCACAATGGACCATTGGGAGGACACAGGGGATCATTGTGATGACGCAACGGAGCACTGTGATGACACAATGGAGCACTGTGAAGTCACAATGGATCATTGTGATGACACAATGGAGTATTGTGATAGCACAATGTAGTACTCTGATGTCACATTGGAGAACTGTGATGTCACAATGGAGCACTGTGATGACATAATGGATCATTGTGAAAACACAGTGGTGGACTGAGAGGACAAATGGATCATTGTGATGGCACAATGGAGCCCTGTGATGACACAATGGAGCACTGTGCTGACACAATGGATCATTGTGATGACACAGTGGAGCACTGTGAAGTCACAATGGATCATTGTGATGACACAATGGAGTATTGTGATAGCAAAATGGAGACCTCTGATGTCACATTAGAGCACTGTGATATCAACGGAGCAATGTGATGAAAAAATGGATCATTGTGAAGACACAGTGGAGCACTGTGAGGACACAGTGGATCAATGTGATGGCACAATGGAGCACTGTGATGACCCAATGGACGTCTGTGATGGCACAATTGGTCATTTTGATGACACAATGAAGCACTGTGATGACACAATGGAGCATTGTGATGACACAATTGAGCACTGTGATGACACAATAGAGCACTGTGATGACATAATGGATCATTGTGATGTCACAATGGAGCACTATGATGTCACAATAGAGCACTGTGATGACACAATGCAGCACTGTGATGACACAATCGAGCACTGTGATGACACAATGGAGGTCTGTGACGGCACAATGGATCATTGTGACGACACAACGGATCATTGTGATGACACAATGGAGTATTGTGATAGCACAATGGAGCACTCTGATGTCACATTGGAGTACATTGATGTCACAAGGGAGCACTACGATGACACAATGGATCATTGTGAAGACACAGTGGAGCACTGTGAAGACAATGGATCATTATGATGGCACATTGGAGCACTGTGATGACACAATGGAGCACTGTGATGACATAATGGATCAGTGTAATAAAACAATAGAGCACTGTGATGGCATAATGGAGCACTGAGAAGTCACATTGGATCCTTGTGATGACACATTGGAGCACTCTGATTTCACATTGGAGCACTGTGATGTCACAATGGAGCACTGTGATGACACAATGGATAACTGTAATAAAACTATGTAGAACTGTGATGGCACAATGGAGAACTGTGATGTCACAATGGAGCACTGTGATGACACAATGGATCATTGTGATTGCACATTGGAGCACTGTGATGACACAATGGAGCACTGTGATTACACAATGGATCACGGCAATAAAACAATGGAGCACTGTGATGGCACAATGGAGCACTGTGATGACACAATTGATCATTGTGAAGACACAGTGTAGCACTGTGAGGACAAATGGATCATTGTGATGGAACAATGGAGCACTGTGATGAAAATGGAGCACTGTGATGACACAATGGATCATTGTGATGACACAATGACACTGTGATGACACAATAGAGCACTGTGAGGACACAATGGATCAATGTGATGGCACAATGGAGCACTTTGATGACACAATGGAGGTCTGTGATGGCACAATGGATCATTGTGATGACACAATGAAGCACTGTGAAGTCACAATGGATCATTGTGATGACACAATGGAGTATTGTGATAGCACAATGGAGCACTGAGACGACACAATGTATCATTGTGATGACACAATGAAGCCCTGCGATGACACAATGCAGCACTGAGATGAAACAATGGAGCACTATCATGGCACAATGGAGCACTGAGATGTCACATTGGAGCACTTTGATGTGACAATGGAGCACTGTGATGACACAATGGATCATTGTGATGAAACAATGGAGCACTGTGATGGAACAATAGAGCACTTTCATGACAAAATGGAGCACTGTGATGACACAATAAAGGTCTGTGATGGCACAATGGATCATTGTGACGACACAATGGATCATTGTGTGGACACAGTGAATAATTGAGATGGCAGAATGGATAACTGTGTGGACACAGTGGAGCATTGTAATGACACAATGGGTCATTGTGATGACACTGTAATGACACAATTGAGCACTGTGATGACACAATGCAGCACTGTGATGACACAATCGAGCACTGTGATGACACAATGGATAATTGAGATGACACAATGGAGCACTGTGATGAAACAATGGGGCACTGTTATGACACAGTGGATCATTGTGAGGACACAGTAAGGATTGGGATGGAACAATAAATCATTATGATTACAAAATGGAGCCCTGTGATGTCACAATGGAGCACTGTGATGTCAAAATGCATCACTGTGATGACAAAATGGATCATTGTGATGACACAATGGAGTACTGTGATGATACCATAGATCATTGTGATGGCATAATGGAGCACTATGATGACAAAATGGAGCACTGTGATGATACAATAGAGCACTGTGATGACACAATGGATGATTGTGGTGACACAATGAAACACTGTGACGACACAATGGATCATTGCGATGACACAATGGAGCACTGTGATGACAAAATAGATCATTGGGATGACACAGTGGAGCACTGTGAAGTCACAATGGATCATTGTGATGACAAAATGGAGTATTGTGATAGCACAATGGAGCCCTCTGATGTCATATTGGAGCACTGTGATATCACAATGGAGCACTGTGATGACACAATGGATCATTGTGAAGACACAGTGGAGCACTGTGAGGACACAATGGATCATTGTGATGGCAAAATGGAGCACTGTGATGACACAATGGAGCACTGTGATGACACAATGGATCATTGTGATGACACAATAGAGCACTGTGATGACACAATGGATCACTGTGATGACACAATGGAGCACTGTGATGACACAATGGATCATTGTGATGACACAATGAAGCACTGTGATGACACAATGGATCATTGTGAAGACACAGTGGAGCACTGGGATGATACAATAAAGCACTGTTTTGACATAATGGATCATTGTGATGACAAAAGAAAGCACTGTGATGACACAATGGTGGTCTGTGATGGCACAATGGAGCACTGTGATGACACAATGGATCATGGTGATGACACAATGAAGCACTTTGATGATACAATGGAGCATTTTGATGACACAATTGAGCACTGTGATGACATAATGGATCATTGTGATGACACAATGGAGAAATGTGATGTCACAAT
>NW_004949476.1:0-5078 GCF_000317375.1 Microtus ochrogaster | reverse complement strand
CTGTGATGACACAATGGAGGTCTGTGATGGCACAATGGATCATTGTGATGACACAATGGATCAAGGTGAGGACAGAGTGAAGAATTGTGATGGCACAATGGAGCACTGTGATGGCACAATGGAGCACTGTGATGACACAATGGATTATTGAGCGGACACAGTGGAGATTTGTTATGGCACAAAGGATCATTTTGAGGACACAATAGAGCACTGTGATGATACAATAGATAATTGTCAGGACACAATTGAGCACTGTGATGACACAGTGCATCATTATGATGACAAAATGGAGCACTTTTATGACTCAATGAAGGTCTGTGATGGCAAAATGGATCACTGTGACGACACAAGGGTTCATTGTGATGACACAATGGAGCACTGTGATGATACAATAGAGCACTGTGATGACACAATGGATCATTGTGTCCGCAAAATGGAGCACAGTGATGACACAATGGATCATTGTGAAGACACAATGGAGCACTGTTATGACACAATGGAGCACTGTGGTGATAAAATGGATGACTGTGATGGCACAATGGGTCATTGTGATGACACAAGGGATCATTGTGATGACACAATGGAACACTGTGATGACACAATGGAGCATTATGATGACACAACGGATCATTATGATGACAAAATGGAGCACTGTAATCTCACAATAGATCACTGTGATGACCAAATGGGTCATTGTGAGGACACAATGGAGAACTTTAATGGCACAATGGAGCACTGTGATGACACAATGGATCATTGTGAGGACACAGTGGAGAATTTTTATGGCACAAAAGATCATTGTGAGGACACAATAAGGCACCTTGATGACACAATGGAGCACTGTTATAACACAATGGAGGTCTATGATGGCACAATGGATCATTGTGACGACACAAGGGAGCACTGTGATGATACAATGGAGCACTATGATGACACAATGGATCACTGTAATAAAACACTGGAGCACTGTGATGGCAAAATGGAGCACTGTGAGGACATAGTGGATCATTGTGATGACACAATGAAGCACTGTGATGACACAATGGAGCATTTTGATGACACAATTGAGCACTGTGATGACACAATGCAGCACTGTGCTGACACAATGGATCATTGTGATGTCACAATGGAGTACTGTGATGACACAAGGGATCACTGTGATGAAACAATGAAGCACTGTGATGGCACAGTGGAGCACTGTGATGTCACATTGGAGCACTGTGATGTCACAATGGGGCACTGTGATGACACAATGGATCATTGTGATGAAACAATGGAGCACTGTGAAGAAACAATGGAGCAATTTCAATACACAATGGATCATTGTGAGGATACAATGGAGCATGGTGATGACACAATGGAGCACTGTGATGACACAATGTATCATTCTGATGACACAATGGAGTACTGTGATGACACAATGGATCATTGTGATGACACAATGGAGTACTGTGATGACACAATGGATCATTGTGATGACACAATGGACCACTGTGATGGCACAATGGAGCAGTGTGATGACACAATGGAGCATTGTGATGTCACAATGGAGCATTGTGATGACACAATTGATCATTGTGAGGACACAATGGAGCACTGTGATGTTACAACAGATCATTGTGATGGCACAATAAAGCACTGTGATGACACCATGGACGACTGTGATGACTCAATGGATCACTGTGAGGAAACAGTGGAGAATTGTGATGGCACAAAGGATCATTGTGAAGACACAATAGATCACTGTGATGACACAATACAGCACTGTGATGACACAACAGATCATTGTGATGACACAGTGGAGCACTGTGAAGTCACAATGGATCATTGTGAAGCCACAATGGAGTATTGTGATTGCACAATGGAGCACTCTGATGTCACATTGGAGGACTGTGATGTCACAATGGAGCACAGTGATGACATAATAGATAATTGTGAAGACACAGTGGAGCACTGTGAGGACCCAATGGATCATTGTGAGGACAAAATGGAGACATGTGATGGCACAATGTATCATTTTGAGGACACAGTGGAGAACTCTGATGACACAATGGAGCACTGTGATGATACAATAGAGCACTGTGATGACAAAATGGATCATTGTGATGCCAAAATGGAGCACAGTGATGACACAATGGATCATTGTGATGACACAATGGAGCACTGTGGTGACACAATGGAGCACTATCATGATACAATAGAGCACTGTGATGACATAATGAAACATTATGATGACATAATAGAGCACTATGATGACACAATAAAGCACTGTGATGACACAATGGAGTACTGTGATGTCACAATCGAGCACTGTGATGACACAATGGATCATTGTGATGAAACAATGGAGCACTGTGATGGCACAATTGAGCACTGTGATGACATAATGGATCATTGTGATGACACAAAGGAGCACTGTGATGACACAATGGATCATTATGATAACACAATAGATCATTGTGACACAATGGAGATCTGTGATGGCAAAATGGATCATTGTGATGACAAAATGGAGCACTGTGATGTCACAATAGAGCACTGTGATGACACAATAGATCAATGTGAATAAACAGTGAAGCACTGTGATGACAAAATTGATCATTGTGAGGACACAATGGAGCACTGTGATGGCACAATGGAGCACTGTGCTAACACAATGGAGCACTATTATGACACAATGGAGGTCTGTGATTGCACCATAGATTATTTTGACGACACAAGGGATCATTGTGATGACACAATGGAGCACTGTGATGACACAATGGAGCACAGTGATGACACAAAGGATCATTGTGAGGAAACAATGGAGAATTGTGATGGCACAATGTATCATTTTGAGGACACAGTGGAGAATTCTGATGACACAATGGAGCACTGTGATGATACAATAGAGCACTGTGATGACACAATGGAGTACTGTGATGTCACAATGGAGCACTGTGATGACAAAATGAATTATTGTGATGAAACAATGGAGCACTGTGATGGCACAATGGAGCACCGTGATGACACAATGAATCATTGTGATGACATGAAGGAGCACTGTGATGATACAATGGATCATTGTGATAACACAATAGATCATTGTGACACAATGGAGGACTGTGATGTCACAATGAAGTATTGTGATGACACAAAGGAGGTCTGTGATGGCACAATCGATAATTGTGATGACACAAGAGATCATTGTGATGACACAACGGAGCACTGTGATGACACAATGAAGCACTGTGATAATACAATAGATCATTGTGATGACATAGTGGAGCACTGTGAAGTCACAATGGATCATTGTGATGACACAATGGAGTATTGTGATAGCACAATGGAGAACTCTGATGTCACATTGGAGCAATGTGATGTCACAATGGAGCACTGTGATGACACAATAAATCATTGTGAAGACACAGTAGAGCACTGTGAGGACACAATGGAGCACTGTGATGACACAATAGATCATTTTGATGACAAAATGAAGGACTGTGATGTCACAATAGAGCACTGTGAAGAATCAATAAAGCACTGTGATGTCACAATCCAGCAGTGTGATGACACAATGGAGCACAGTGAAGACACAATCAAGCACTGTGATGACACAATGTAGGTCTGTCATGGCACAGTGGATCACTGTGACGACAAAATGGATCATTGTGAGGACACCGTGAAAAATTGTGATGGCAGAATGGAGCACTGTGATGACATAATGGATCATTCTGATGACACAATGGATCATTGTGAAGACACAGTGGAGAACTGTGATGACAAAATGGATCATTCTGAGGACACAATAGAGCACTGTGATGACACAATTGATCATTGTGAGGACACAATGGAGCACTGTGATGACACAATGGAGCACTGTGATGACACAGTGGATCATTGTGATGACACAATTGATCATTGTGAGGACACAATGGAGCACTGTGATGACACAATGGATCATTGTGAAGACACAGTGGAGCACTGTGAGGACACAATGAAGCACTTTGATGACACAATGGATCCTTTTGATGACACAATGAAGCACTGTGATATCACAATAGAGCACTGTGATGACACAATGCAGTAATGTGATGTCACAATCTTGCACTGTGATGACACAATGGAGCACAGTGAGAACACAATGGATCATTGTGATGAGACAATGGAGCACTGTGATGACACAATGCAGCACTGTGATGACACAATGGAGCACTGTGATGACACAATGGAGGTCTGTCATGGTACAATGGATCATTGTAAAGACACAGTGGAGCACTGTGAGGATACAATGGATCATTGAGATGGCAAAATGGAGCAATGTGATGACACAATGGAGCACTTGATGACACAATGGATCATTGTGAAGACACAGTGGAGCACTAAGAGGACAAAATGGATCATTGTCATGGCACAATGGAGCTCTGTGATGACACAATGGAGCTTTGTGATGACACAATTGAGCACTGTGATGAAACAGTAGAGCACTGTGATGACATAATGGATCATTGTGATGACAAAATGGAGCACTGTGATGTCACAATAGAGCACTGTGCTGACACAATCTATCACTGTGATGACACAATCGAGCACTGTGATGACACAATAGAGCACTGTGATGACACAATTGATCATTATGAGGACACAATGGAGCACTGTGATGACACAGTGGATCATTGTGATGACACAATGGAGCACTCTAATACAAAATGGAGGTCTGTGATGGCACAATGGATTATTGTGACGACACTAGGGATTATTGTGATGACACAATGGAGCACGGTGATGACAAAATGGAGCACTTTGATGACACAATGGATCATTGTGTGGACAGAATGGAGAATTATGATGGCACAATGGATCATTGTGAGGACACAGTGGAGAATTGTGATGACACAATGGAGCACTGTGATGATACAATAGAGCACTGTGATGACACAATGGATCATTGTGATGACACAATTGAGCACTGTGATGACACAATGGATCATTGTGATGACACAATTGAACACTGTGATGACACAATGGAGCAGTGTGGTGATAAATTGGAAGTCTGTGATGGCACAATGGGTCATTGTGAGGACACAAGTGATCATTGT